>NC_041337.1:13549424-13759424 GCF_004354835.1 Perca flavescens
AAATCAAAGAAAAAGAAACAAATACAGACGCACTACTTAAAAGTTATTTTGTTTTATGTGGACATGACATCATTTCAACCACAGATGGTCTTCCTCTGGTGAAGGTAAAGACGTGAACATACAAATGTAATTACGGTCAGTTTGTGATGAAATGTCACACCATAATCTCCTCATTAGATAATCTGCAAGAAACACACATGGACACACGGTAGGATAAGAATGCCAGCAGACCTGGCATCAGCAGACCACCATCCTCCTAATGTGATGTGCATAAATCCATTAAACACTGAACAAATCAAAGTAACACGATGAATGTATCCAAATGTAACAAAGTAAAAGTAATTAGTAAAGTAATAAAATATGTTTTTCCTCTAAAACTCTACTGATGTAAGAGTAAAACGTATGCTGCATTAAAACTACCCCAGCAAGTACAATGTAGTTCCTGAAGTACATGCACTGCATACAATAGATAGATATGAGTGGTACATATCCATCCATCCATCCATCTTCGTCCGCTTATCCGGTATCGGGTCGCAGGGGGAGCAGCTCCAGCAGGGGACCCCAAACTTCCCTTTCCCGAGCAACATTAACCAGCTCCGACCGGGGGATCCCAAGGTGTTCCCAGGCCAGGTTGGAGATATAATCCCTCCACCTAGTCCTGGGTCTTTCCCGAGGCCTCCTCCCAGCTGGACGTACCTGGAACACCTCCCTAGGGAGGCGCCCAGGGGGCATCCTTACCAGATGCCCGAACCACCTCAACTGGCTCCTTTTCGACGCTGGAAGGAGCAGCGGCTCTCTCCGAGCTCCTCACGGATGACTGAGCTTCTCACCCTATCTCTAAGGGAGACGCCAGCCACCCTCCTGAGGAAACCCATTTCAGCCGCTTGTACCCTGGATCTCGTTCTTTCGGTCATGACCCAGCCTTCATGACCATAGGTGAGGGTAGGAAGAAAAACTGACCGGTAGATCGAGAGCTTTGCCTTCTGGCTCAGCTCTCTTTTCGTCACAACGGTGCGATAAATTGAATGTAATACCGCACCCGCTGCGCCGATTCTCCGACCAATCTCCCGCTCCATTGTCCCCTCACTCGCGAACAAAACCCCAACCTACTTGAACTCCTTCACTTGGGGTAAGGACTCATTCCCTACCTGGAGTAGGCAATCCATCGGTTTCCTGCTGAGAACCATGGCCTCAGATTTAGAGGTGCTGATCCTCATCCCAACTGCTTCACACTCGGCTGCAAACCGATTTAGTGAGTGCTGAAGGTCACAGGCCGATGACGCCATCAGGACCACATCATCTGCAAAGAGTTGCGATGAGATCCCCAGCCCACCGAACTGCAACCCCTCTCCACCCCAACTACGCCTTGATATCCTGTCCATAAATGTTACAAACAGGATTGGTGACAAAGCGCAGCCCTGGCGGAGGCCAACCCTCACCTGAAACGAGTCCGACTTACTGCCGAGAACCCGGACACAGCTCTCGCTTTGGTTGTACAGAGATTGGATGGCCCTGAGAAGAGACCCCCTCACCCCATACTCCCGCAGCACCTCCCACAGTATCTCCCGGGGGACCCGGTCATACGCCTTTTCCAAATTCACAAAACACATGTAGACCGGTTGGGCATACTCCCAGGCTCCCTCCAGGATCCTTGCGAGAGTAAAGATCTGGTCCATTGTTCCACGACCAGGACGGAATCCGCATTGTTCCTCCTCAACCCGAGGTTCGACTATTGGCCGAACCCTCCTTTCCAGCACCTTGGAGTAGACTTTACCAGGGAGGCTGAGAAGTGTGATACCCCTGTAATTGGCACACACCCTCTGGTCCCCCTTTTTAAAAAGGGGAACCACCACCCCGGTCTGCCACTCCTTTGGCACCGTCCCAGACTTCCACGCAATGTTGAAGAGGCGTGTCAACCAGGACAGCCCCTCCACACCCAGAGCCTTGAGCATTTCTGGACGGATCTCATCAATCCCTGGGGCTTTGCCACTGTGGAGTTGTTTGACTACATCAGTGACCTCCGCCTGGGAAATTGACAATGATCCCCCATCATCCTCCAGCTCTGCCTCTAACATAGAGGGCGTATTAATCGGATTCAGGAGTTCCTCAAAGTGCTCCTTCCACCGCGCTATTACCTCCTCAGTTGAGGTCAACCGTGTCCCATCCTTACTGTACACAGCTTGGATGGTTCCCCTTGGAAGCTCCTCGCCACAGCTTCAGCAAGGGAAACTTTGAACATTGTCCACTCGGGTTCAATGCCCCCAGCCTCCACAGGGATGCACGAAAAGCTCCGCCGGAGGTGTGAGTTGAAAGTCTGTCGGACAGGGGCCTCATCCATACGTTCCCAATTTACCCGCACTACCCGTTTGGGCTTACCAGGTCTGTCCAGAGTCTTCCCACACCCCCTGACCCAACTCACCACCAGATGGTGATCAGTTGACAGCTCCGCCCCTCTCTTCACCCGAGTGTCCAAAACACACGGCCTCAGATCAGATGAAACGATTATAAAATCGATCATTGACCTTTGGCCTAGGGTGCTCTGGTACCAAGTACACTTATGAGCATCCCTATGTTCGAACATGGTGTTTGTTATAGACAATCCATGACTAGCACAGAAGTCCAACAACAAACAACCACTCTGGTTTAGATCTGGGAGGTCGTTCGGGAGCCCCATGCAGGACTCCAGTCAAGGTCTCCAAGAAGGCCGAATACTCCGAACTCCTGTTTGGTGCATATGCACAAACAACAGTCAGAGTTTTCCCCCCCACAACCCGCAGGCGTAGGGAGGCGACCCTCTCGTCCACCGGGGTAAACTCCAACGTAGTGGCGCTCAGCCGGGGGCTTGTGAGTATCCCCACACCCGCCCGGCGCCTCACACCATGGGCAACTCCGGAGAAGAAAAGAGTCCAACCCCTATCCAGAAGTATGGTTCCAGAACCGAGACTATGCGTAGAGGTAAGCCCCACCAGATCTAACCGGTAGCGCTCCACCTCCCGCACCAGTTCCGGCTCCTTCCCCCACAGAGAGGTGACGTTCCACGTCCCCAGAGCCAGCGTCTGCTGCCCGGGTCTGGTCCGTCGAGGCCCCTGACCTTCACTGCCACCCGTGTGACAATGCACCCGACCCCAGCGGCTCCTCCCACAGGTGGTGGGCCCATGGGTTGGAGAGATGGGAGCCACGTAGCTTTTTCGGGCTGTGCCCGGCCGGGCTCCGTGGCAAACCCGGCCACCAGGCGCTCACCGACGAGCCCACCATCTGGGCCTGGCTCCAGACGGGGGCCCCGGGCTTCCTCCGGGCAGGGTCACTCCATCTCTACCTCGTTTATCCATTGGGGTTTTTGAACCATTCTTTGTCTGGCCCCTCACCTGAGACCACTTTGCTTTGGGAGACCCTACCAGGAGCACACAGCTCCAGACAACACAGCCCTCAGGTTCACAGAGACACACAAACCTCTCCACCACGATAAGGTGATGGTTCACGGAGTGGTACATAACTTAACAAAAATACCAAAACGAAAGTATTTCAAAGAAAGCCATGTTAAGGAAACAAACACGAGACTGTTCTAGAGAAAACAAAGAGACAAAAAGATCCAGAAGCACTAAAACAAAGAATGGGGGGAGTAATTTTTCACAATAAACAGGTGTTCTTTGTCGTTCTCTTTCTTCTGCAGCCAAACAGCCATCAATAGCATGTAAGGGACATTGATTTTTCACAGAGGCTTTTTGAAACCTTCCATTGATCCACACACTTCTCCTGTGGCAAAGACGCATTGATTTCTTCTGCTCGGGTAAATAAAGACTCAACGTAACCAACCCCTTCCTCCCCCCACCACCACCCAACTCCCTTAACCCTCTATTAGAACAGCCGTCAGCAGAAAAATTTACAAAACCCTGATGAAACAACAATTTAGCCAAGGAGCAAGACAGGGTGTGACTAAATGTTGGTCCAGTAAAATGCCTTTTTTATTGTACTGTTCACTGAATAACGGAGAGAGAGAGAGAGAGAGAGAGAGAGAGTTGTTTTGGTCAGTCAAAGTTGTTGGTGCAGGTGGCTGGGTTGGTTCAGTGGGCAGAGCAGGCGCACATGTACTGAAGAGGTTTATGCCTCGACGCAGAGGTCCAGGGTTTGAATCTGACCTGTGACAATTTCCTGCATGTCTTCCCCCTCTGTCTCCCCTTTCTCACCTAGCTGTCCTGTCAAAAATTAAAGGCGGAGAAGCCCAAAAAATTATCTTTAATCTTTAAAAAAAAAAATTTGGTGCAGATGAGGTCATAGCACCACTGTATGTGACTATTAATACACATAAACGTGTAGAGAGACCTGAATTGGTATGATATAATATATTGTGTTCATTACGTCTGCATGCTATAGTAAGACTGGTAGACAGATTGTGTTACCTTTGAGCAGGGCCAAGCTAGCTGTTTTCCCTCTGTTATTCTGTCATCATGTTAAGCTAGGCTAGCTGTCTCTTGGCTGTAGCTTCATATTTAATGGGCAGATATGACAGTGGTATTAATTTTCTCATTTAGCTTTTGACAAGACCGTGAATAAGCAAATTTCCTAAAATGTTAAACAGTTCCTTTTAGGCTAAGAAGCATGTCACTTGAAGCATTTCTAGTTACATAGCTTTCCCTCACATGGGACTGGCTAGTATAGGTATCTAGACATCTGCAGTATATACTAGTATATATACGGTTTGACCGGGACAGGCCTGATTTTGAATTGCTTGTCCCGAGTCCCGACAAAAGCCTGTCGGAACGCTAAAATGTCCCGGTTTACACCAGGAGCAGCCGATTTTGCCGGGGCTTCAGCCCTGAATGTTTTGAGTGTAGCCCCGAATGTATCTTTGTCCAGTTTATTTTTCCGAGGCGAACAGAAGGGGCAAGTGCAGGGTCTGACCATGCTGTATTTGTTGCTATCACCTAGCAACTGTCTCTATGTGAGGTTGTGAAGCTGTGAAAGGTGGAAGGTTTTCGGAGGAATCATAGTCAAATCAGTCTAATTCATTGATGCCATCAACAGCAATCACTTAATGCACAGCAGACTATGGTGCAGGTAGATTATTTTCTGAAATAAAGTGACTTTATTCTTGTAATAGCCTATTATAACTTTATTTTTCACAAAATATCGCAACTCCTCCAAATCACAGAGAACACAGATATATTTTGAATGTGCACAAAGAACATGAGCAGAAATCTTGCTCCAACATCTGAAGTATTGCTATCCAGGGGTTTATTAATAAATAAAAATGAATTAATGTATCATTGAGGTGAATAATTGTCATATGCACATTTAAGGAGGTTTCTTCCCCAACAAAAGACGGAAAACAGGAGAAAAGTCGATCCAAAGGAGAATAAATAGATGAAAGCAATACAGAATACCTGAGATACTTACTTATATATACTTAATATATTCCATTATGTTTTTATGTTTGGATTGTAATCTGTGTTTCTCTTCACATAAAGATATTTGCAGCATACATTGATTCAGAAAAAAGTAGAAATAGGTGCATAAAAACCAGAATGCAGGAAATGAAGTGTTTAATACTCAAAGATTTTTATAAATAATTTTAATTAGTTTGGTGTTATTGGAATAAATAATACTTCAAAAAATCTTTTTTAGAAAAAATCTCAACATAAATGTCACACTAAACTGAAAAAGGCTGTTGCTGCAATTTTGTTAATTCAACAGGAAAAAATGTTTATATGTCTGACCTTGGCTGGCACGTGTTCACGTTAATAAGCATGTGCGTGCACAAGCACTACGGCACTACGGCAAAGTGTCCCGGAAATCTGGTCACCCTAGTATATACAAAATCATTTCTCACAGCATTAGCCTCTTTTCATTCATTCCTCTCTATTTTTTTTCTTCCAATTGTTCACCAATTACATCATTTTTGTACTTGTCCTCTTCTTCTCTTCTTTTCAGCCTCTCTTCTCTTCTGAAACCTGTTGTTGATTCACTTCTAAACTTACTCTGCTCTGGTTAATAGTTTAATGTTTGTCTAACACAGATATTATTTTGAGAGAGAAGACATCCATTTTAAAAGCCGGAACAAGGGATGTGAAAACATTTTATTGGGTAATATTTCTTTGGAAGAACATTTTTCTTTTATGTCTGTCTTCTTTGTCTGCCAGCTGTCCTTTAGACAGAAAAGCCAGATATTCCGATAAAGTGTGGCTGCACCCCTGAATAATCACAGGACATTATATTGACAGCAATACCATAGAGAGAAACAGCAGCTACAGGAGCAATAAGCCAAATAAATGGGTATTTGTCTAAAGCCATTTATTGACTGATATGAAAAGAAAGAGGTTTATATGATATCCTGCACTTTCGAAAAGTCATTTGTATCAGTAATTTCAAAATATGTCTAAGAAAAAGGAGCGTGCATTTTAAACGGTACGCAAAATACGGACATTTTTATCTGATTCGATGTGTGTTGCAGTGCATCTGGTTGTGTTTACTGTACTCGCTGCAGCACCTGTGCTCCAGTTTCTTCATCTCTCTCCGTGGAGCACGTTGAGAAAAGCGTTTTCTGAGCAGAATGAGAGAACCTTCCCTGAGGTGTCTGCTTTCTCCTCTGAGTACATTTACCAGTGATTAATGACTGCTCCGCTTCACTGACAGACACGGCAACAACAAAAACACCAGAAAGACATACAAAAAAGACAAACAATCTGAAAGGGAAGGAGGAACACAAAGCACCATACTGTACAAGTGAGCTGGGGTTGATTGCATTGGAGAATTTCAGTGGGGACAAAGACTTGAGCGGGTGTGATAGAGAAAGCAACACGAGAAAGCAACAGAAAGAAAGGAAAAGGAACGAGAGATGGCATGCCGGGCTGGACCAGGATTAGATATACCGAGATTAAAATAGAGGCACGTCTGTGTTTGTGTTTAGGTCTGATAGGCTTCCCGGAGAACTGCTGTTCACGGCCTCTTCCCTTGAACCAGCCACCACCCGGCCAACACCAGCACTGCACTGATCTAGCCTGCCCACTTCCTCCTTTTCCACTCGCTCCTGCTGAGATGTACGCTCACACACACACACACACACACACACACACACACACACACACACACTCGCACACACACACACACACACACACACACACACACTCAATCACAAACAAACATACACATGCATACACGATGCAGGGAGAAATTACTTGTCATACACAGGCGGCAAACAAAGGATCAGTAAATCTCAAGTGCCACGTTGTTTTCTTTGTATATGCTCATTGTTTGGGGTTTTGTTTGGTCGCATTTCTGCTTTATCCCTGAACAAAGAGAAGCAAAAGCTAAGTCAGAAAAACAGGATTCCATCTTTTTTTTTTTTTTTTTTTTTTTTTTTTTTTTTTAACCTAGTCCACCAGAGAAACCGCAGGATGGTGAAACACAGGGATGTGAGTATTTAAGGATCACAGTCCAATCCAGAGCTCAGTCACTAGGAAACCACATTGCTGCCCATATGGAATGCTTTACTAATGTTGAACTGCACAGAACATTTTCTGGGCTGAATAAATTCAGGCTGTGAAAACACTGAAATTTGTGGTTACACTAAGTCTATCAAACACATGAGCTGTACAGGATGTGCTCTGCTGTATATGTATTCAAGCATATTTCGTTCGGGGCTACGTTTTGTCTTGTATTCTTTCGATGTTCTTGTGCACTGCGAAGGTCCTTTTCTTGGCATGCGTACAACTTCAACACACATACGCTGACTTTGCACACTCACGTACGCACGCATGCACACACACACACACACACACTACATAAACTCTATTAAGCCGGGTAAGAACAGAAAGAAACAATAAACTTCTTTCAGATATGGGTGGACCTCCTGTAGAGTATGAAGAGGGAGGGAAGAAGGAATGAGAGACCTTGGTCCACTCTGGGGGAAGAGTGCAAACAGTCGGGTCAGCATCTCATAACACATCTTGGCTAGTTGGCTTTTTCTTTGATTTCCCCTCTTGAAGAATTCACACAAGGTATTTCCTTTCTAAACCCCAGCTGCGAGTTTCCTTCCAGCACAAACAGCCCCTGTTTGGAGACATTGCTAATCGTTTGGCTAATATACACACTGATCCTCTTTTTTTAAGCCATGCTAGCGCCTCTGCTCTATGGGTGGCAATGTTAGTCAGTAGAACCACTATTTTAGCCACTAACCTGCTGACTCTGCTGATTTGCTCTCCTGACTTTTGCTCTTGCTCCACCAGCATGTTGATATTTTGGGATTTTAGTTAAATATATCTACAACTATTGGCTTGATTGCCATGAAATGTTGTATGGACATTCACAAACCCCTTAGGATGTCTTGTAATAACTTAAATAGAACCTCAACATTTCCAGTTGCACCACTATTAGATCAAAAAGTAAATGTATCTAGTACTTTGGCTTATAACTGAATACCTGCAAAAATAATGACATATTATTCATAGTAACCGCTAAACTGAGATTTGTTGTATTAAGCTCAATGCACCACTGTGCTTCAGTGCAGCCTCACACGGCTGTAAAATCTTAGTCTTGTTCACAATCAAATAACACATTTATCTCAAAAAAAGATATTACGGGAGCCCAGATAGCCCTGTTGGTAGAGCAGGCGCCCATGTGGAGAGGTTCGCACTTCGACCTGCGGCCCTTTGCTGCGTGTCATTCCCCCTCTCTTTATCTGTCCTGTCAAAAATAAAGGCAGAAAATGCCTGTTTACCTGTTCTATTCATGCACAAGTTTAAAAAAGAAAAGAAAAAACAGCTATGGTGAAGCAGGATAGCCAGGCCTGACTTATGATGGCAGGAGTAAAACGCCAGAAAAAGTTGAGTGCTTTACATTGTTACTTTTGCTAATGGAGTCTTTGTGATGGAGGAACAAGCTCTCTCCTGTCTTTTTTGAGAAGTCAGATCATTAATGAAACATTTGAACATAAAAGCGATTTGACCATCTTCTGCATAGCGGGATACTGAGAGAGAAGAGGTGAGGACCTGAGTATCTCACGCAAGGAGGTGATCGAGGGCAATCATGAAATAGGAAGGGGATAGCTTCATGGATTCTTCGACAGCTCAGTTTCTGTATGCCTAGTTCTGATTCAACGATCCACTTTTTTTCCACTAAGAAAAGTCTGGTCTTGGCATATAACAAATACCTCATGGACTTAATTTCCTTTCCTCTAATATTAGTAAGATCAGTGTAATTACATTTATCATTCCCAGGAAATGGGGTCGCCTACAATCTCCTGGTATTGACGAGGAAAACAAATTGTTACTACATTCATATATTTGTCAGGAGCATTTGCTCTTGGTTCCCTGTTGGGTTCAGGGAAGTGAGACTGAAATGTAATTTTCACTGTTTAATATCTCATTATTTTAAAATTAGTGGCATGAAGTCCTGATTAACATGTTCATCCGGCATACTCAGCTATCGTTTTTCAACTATTCGTTATTTTTTTCAAAGAGAAAGATTTCCAGCCGTTGCTGCTACCACTAAGGCTTTACAGTAACAAAACAAAGAACAAAAAAATCTGCCTCAGCCACCCACTCACTCATACAGGCACAGACAGCACACACACACACACACACACACACACACACATGGAGAGATAAGCACACACATGTTCACAGATTTCTCTCTGAAATTCTCTCTGATATGACATCAGGCAGCACCAGGCGGGCTCCCCCCTGGGTTCAGTTGGTGTTAAATTAAACAGTAAGTCATATCACCAAAAGACACAAGAGTTATGTGTGAGTCAAGGGCAACAGTTCTGGGCTCTTTAATAGAAGATGAGGAGGACTTTATGTACCAGATAAATAACAGCTTAACAAACAGCCCCTGTCTCGTCCCCTGGAGGTTGGCCTCGGTGACCCTGTGGATCATTATGAAGGAGAGCCAAGAATCTCTTTTCCTCTAAAGACATGAAAAAATAATGTGCAGTGAAATTGGAAAAAAGATATTCGGAGGGGGACTCAGGGAGGTGGGGACCAGTGATGAAACGGGAGGGCTTGAGGGTGGCAGTGATTGCCGGTGATATGAGACAAGGTCGGTCAAATAGAAAGGACAGGTCGACAGACGGGTTGGCAGTCAGACAGACAGAGGGACAGGATGACTGTAGAGCAAAGAAGTAGATACGGAGGAAATCATGCAGGCATATCAAACAGACAGACAGACAGACAGACAGACAGACAGACAGACAGACGGAAAAGAAGAAAGAGATGTAGGCATGGCATTTTTCCCATCAGGTAATACTTTCCTCCCACCACGCTTCAGTAACGTTTGCCTGAGAGACGGACCAAACAGAATCAAATTTGATTCAACACAAAGCAACAGCATTTAGAGCAAATGAAAGAAAAGAGTAATTGCCAACAGGAAAAGTACTTCGGCATGAGATTGAATTGAATTGAGGCGCTTTTGGATGCAAGTCCTGTATTGTAAAATTCTAATCTCACTTAATGTGCTTGTATTTTTTCTATTTTCCTCTCTTTGGCTCTTTTCTTTCCTGGAGGTAAAATCAAAATCGAGGCCTGCACCAGAATAATCTGATGCTATTTGTCATTTAAAATGAAATGCCTCAGTCAGAATCTTTTCATGCAAGTATAATGGATACTGTCATGGGGTGATCATGTTTTTGTATTTACACATACACACACACATGAAGATCTGCTACATGGATACATCACCACAGTGCACGTATGTAATAAAATTCCTCACTGCAATGAAATTCTTTACAGCATCTCAAGATGAAACAGCTCTTAAGATAAACCGTTTAGCACTACATAAAAAGTTGCTGGTATTTTATAACTTGTCCTTTTACTCTGCAGGTTTCTCATTGCTTCTTTCTTATGAGTATTTCTGGCCAATACTCCCTGATGCTGCTTTACACATTTTTATTTGCTTTTCATTTTCAGGAGAAAAGAACATTTCCTCCTAACGCTCTATAAAAGCTTTAGCATCCCACTTTGCTCATAAAACCCGAGTGATGCATCACTCTTTGCACAGCGCCTGGCTTCACGGCATACAGTGGAAACCATTATGGTTCATCTGAGGCTGTGCAAAACGCTTCTTTATATAGGGTGATTTGGTTTGGTTGCTATGTAGTCAGTGTCACTTTTTAAAGAGGACTCAGCGTCAAGCCAAGCGGCTGGGGAGGCTGGTTGATTTCAAGATTTTCAGCAATGTTTTCATGATGACTTCCGGGAATAGAGACAGGTTCCCAGAAACTGACCTCAGCTGGCTCTGGTCCCTTTTTTGATCTGTATCAATCAAGGAATGACAGGCCAGCTGCTTTTGTAAAAAAAAGCAAAAACCACATGTACACCAGCCATCTGTGTGTCATCCTTATGATGCACACGCTTGTGCTGGAGCAAAAATCCAAAGGCGTAAATCCACACAGACACAGATGCATGGCTCCACGAACATAAACGCACACACACACACATACACACGCAGACACGCACACCTCTTCACTCTTCCAAGGTTCATTTGTCAACATGACAGCTGGACTCTTGCTAAGGTGGAGTTTGCCAAGCAGAATCCCTCGCTTGGATAGTGGGAGCTAGAACATCCTTGGAAACATTCTGAAACACACTTAGAGGCTGCAGCCGTGTGTGTGTGTGTGTGTGTGTGTGTGTGTATGTGTTTCAGTGTGTGAGTTTGTCTTGTGTTTGCATGCATGTACACGTGAATGTGCAACTTTTCAAAACACCCAGCAGCAACATGGCAAGGTCCAGCCCCTCTTCAGTTTCTGCCTGTGCTTGGCAGAGGCATACTTGGCAGGGAGCAGCCCATTTTGTCAGGCTTCCAGTCAACCTCAAATGTGCACACACTGCTCCCGCCTCTACCTGAATACCTTTCCTCCTTTGATTTTTCCTTTGACATACATCTGGGTTCTTATACATCTGTTTACCTCTTGATCCCTCGAAATATTTGTCCCCTGTTGGTTGAAAGAAATGCTCTGTATGCTTTTCTATTCAAACAGCCCTCCAGCTGCCTGTTACCACTGGAAATGTGTCCTTGCAATGATGTAACTGACTAAATTGAAAAAGACAGTTTGAGACCATTTTTCCCCAGCAGCATGGGATCACACATGGGTCACCCATGTCTCGTTTAGGGGGGGAAACTCCTCTTTCTCACAGTATAGATCCGTCCTGCCAAACGGATGTCGTGTCAAACAAGTCCTGGCAACTTCCCCTAAACATCACGTTTCCAGCTAAAAGGGACTCATGCTCTGCCACAGAATTTTGCTGATGCATCCAATTCACAGTTTAATTTTTTCCCCTTGCACTCTCGTCACTCTTTCTTCCCTCCATTTTCCCTCTAGTCTGCATTTTTCCCCTTCACTGCTGCTTGATGGATTTAGAAAGTGAGAAGAAGACAAAGAAGGTAGGGGATGGGGAGGAGAGGGAGATAGTGGTGTTTGAAAGGTGGACAGTACAAAAGTGTGTGTGTGTGTGTGTGTGTGTGTGTGTGTGTGTGTGTGTGTGTGTGTGTGTGTGGGGGGGGGGGGTGGAATCTGCAATAGCAGCAGATTCCATGCCACTGTCACCCCTCTCTCTCCTACAAGTCTCCAACACTCTTTCCTCTAATTACCAAGATTGGGTTTCCTCAGGATGAAGGCATGAGGAAGGAAAGTGGAGTAACAGGGGGTCCTTGATATTGTCCTTGTCAAAGCCTCGGGGAGCGACTGGGGAAGTCATTCATGCATCCATCACACTCCCGATTTCACAATTTAATCAATTTTGTAATGAAAGAGAGTGACAGAGAGAGAGAGAGAGAGAGAGAGAGAGAGAGAGAGAGAAATTGACGGAGAGAGAGAGGGGGAATGGTGGGATCGTGGGTGGTAGCCCTCACACTCTAACCCTGCTAAGCCAAAGCTAAGGGGTGTGGCGCTCTTTGTTTGCCACTACAATGGCTGCCTTATTTTCATTCTCCCTGCCTAGAAGAGGAGAGTGAACAGGGCGAGTCATTCCATTGTTACCTCCAGGGAGAATAGCACCTCTAATTTGCCATAAGCCTGCACTATTACGCCAGACTCCTTTCACACTGCAATAATTGGAAAAGTCATTTACTGCTTAACTTCCATTACCCAATGTTATTTTCACTAATGTGAAGGAAGGTCTTTTAATAATCTCACCTGCGTCAGTTCTGACTCTCATTCAAATGACACAAAAGCTCACTATCTCTCCATTTCGTTCTGTCACACTATCACATGGACCAATAAGCCAGATGAATCTGAAAACGCATCCGTTTGACCCTCCGTCCTCTCTGTCTCTGTAATTCTGAAAATGACATTTTTGCGTTTTACTGCAGATCGGTAAAATTGAACTTTTCAAAAGCAATGACATAAGCCTGTCCATACATATCAGGGAGCTGTGTGGCAGTAGAGTTAAATGTGCTGTAATCGAAACTGAAAACAAGTGGGCTGAGATTGCCTACACATGGCTCTAACGGACCATTCCCAATTCTTCAAATACCGACGCTTTGTCACTGCCCTCGGCATCTGATACCAACACACAAGGCACTAGAATTCACACACGGTCGCACCAGCTAAGCAGAGCAACCTACATGCCGATGTTTAGCATGAATACCGTTTACCATGTTCACCAACTTAGTTTAGCATGTTAGCATACCAGCATTCACTAATTAGCAATTAACACAAAAGATGACAAATCAAAATACTTACCTGACAATAGCACTGAATGAAAAATTAGAGATCACCACTTACAACTAATTGTGAGAGGGACATGATGTTCGTAACAAGTTAGGGTTAGGGTTAAGGTTAGAGTTAGGGTTAGGGTTAGAGTTCATGTGTCATGACTGTGTCATGTGTTCATGACAGTGTCATGTCACTCTTCTGTAGATACCTTCAAGTAAAGTGTAACCGTGTTTCCTAGTGTGACAGGCAGCGATGCTTCTGTTACCTCTAACGTCTGTTTCGTTGCATCAGAGATAGGTCTGCTAGATAAATCGTTATAAAATCGCGATCTTGAGTCACCCTGTTCACAATAAAATTTTTGGGGGGCATTTTCAGCCTTTACTTTGGTAGGACAGCCCTCACAAAGTTCAGGGCTTCACCCTCAGCCTATGACAAAGCGCCTTTTAGTCACGCGTTTCACTCGTCGAGCGAGTGCGATAGTTCGGAAATAAACCAAATGGATATTGATGAAAACCCAGGTACTAGTGACGAGAATCAGCCAACCACTCAGTTTCAAACCAAACTCGTTCCGAAAAAAGGCCCGCATTCAGTGGTGTGGAAGTATTTTGGATTCAAGCAGGACAACGAGGGTCAGTCTGATGTTATTGTATTGTTCATTGTAATCAATCCTGACTTGTTGAGACATTTCAATCAAAAGCGTAACAACCCCATAGTAGCTCAGGGGATAGGGACCACAAATGTACAAAACTTCATAGCAAACCATTCAATAATTTCGGAGATATTTCAGTCTGGATCAAAGTGGTGGACCGACCACCAACAGACTGACATTGCCATGCCTAGAGCCACACCACTAGCATAGAACATTAGGGTGGATGTACATTGTTCTCACAAATTTAATAGGCTTAATGGGCACTCTCTTTCTTAAACACATAGCTGCAGGTGTGTCTGTTCACGCAGGGTCCATGCAATCCTTGCCAGCTAATGAATACAAGATGTTATGCAGTTTCTGTTTTATGTTTAAGTTGGTAAGCATTTTTGAAAAACCCAACTTCAGACTTAGATACTCAACATCAATCCTGTGCTACCTTTTGAAGAGATACAATGCTCAACATCAAAGCCTGAGCAAAAGTCTATGTTTTGAAAAGGCCACAGGAAAGCTTTTAATGCAGACACTTTGCTGACTCTCAGCAAAGCACACAGGGTGTCTTTATCTTTGTGCGTGCACCAGAGTTCATTTGACAGATGGCGTGTGCATGTGATATGCAATGCCACCTAAAAACCTTTCTCTTGGAGAGGCTCTTTCTCTTTAGAATTAACCACTTTGTTTGTGACCTGTTGGCCAATATCTGTATTTCTTGCATGTCTTTTAGGCTATACTGTACTGTTGAAGAAACATATTTCTGTTTGTTCCTGTGTGCATTTGTGTTTGGAGTCGCTATCCCTGTTTGTTGGGCTTTAGAGCCGTAAAAGGCCCTGGTTCAGCTCTTTAGGGGTTTGCTGTGACTTTCCTGTCTGCAAGTGACTGTTTCTGCTGTCCTACTGCTCACTGAACCAGTTTTGTTCTCTGTACCAGCAGCACACTACAGCGCACTTAATTGGCACTCTCATGACAGGCCTCGTGTTTGTGTGTGTGTGTATGTGTGTGTTTCTTTTTATGTTTGTGTATGACATGCATAAGCCAGATAGGCATACTTTTTTCTCAATCTCATGGCCCTGTTTTTTGTGTGAATTTGTTTTGTTCTCACAATTTGCATTTGTCACATATATATATATATATATATATATATATATATATATATATATATATATTTTGGGCAGTGATGACCTAAACGTTAAAGATGTGAGCTTGTGACCGGAAGGTTCAATCCCCCGGACTGGCAGGATAAATGTGGGTGATCAAAGTGAAAAGCAGCCCTCACTCATTACCACCAGTGAGGTGCCCTTGAGCAAGGCTAATAAACCTGAGTGCTCCATTGGAGCTGCCTAGTGGTCAACAGATTAGACTGTGGTTGGACTGGACAGCTTCCAGGTGAGAATGTGTAACTGTGTGAATGTGAGTGTGTCCTGTAAAAGAGAGCATTGCTCTTAGTAAAACTCCCCCTTGAACAAATAAAGGATGAATATATACTGCGTGTATATATATACGTAGTATACGTATATGCTGAATATATATGTCATAATGTAGCCTAGGAAGATAACCTTACAGTAAAAATTATTCATTCATCTAAAACTGGAGGGGTTTTATTTTCAAACAAAGCTTTACAGTGGCAGTCTACCAATCATTAAAGCTCTCTGGAAGATATAATGCAAAGAGCTGCAGGGTGATTCAAGTTCAAAGGACACCTCCCTTTTAATGTTTTTGCAATTGAAGGTTTCAGTAACCAAATCCAAAGGGATTTTAGGAAATGACTTTCTCACATTATTTTTTTTAGATGAGTCTTGCTGTGGTTTCTGTTTGCACTCCTCTCTGGCAAGAACAGTAATATAACATGTGGCCAATGTTGAAACCACTGTCAGCCACATCTTATGCATATCTCTTATGTCATGTGCTTCAGTAAAATGGACTATGTAAAAACAAAATAGCCATGAGCATCAAGGCTGTTGAAGAAAGCTTAGCTGAGGTCATCATTCCAAATATAAACACATTTCCTTTTATCCCTTGATTTCTTGAGGAAATTGTGGAAATAAAAAACTCAACCTCTGAACAAACTTTCTGAATGCACAAGGATCTGAAGTACCGAGACTGTATCATTTCTATAGTAATTGCTTTTCACCCGCAATGCCCCAAGAACATTACAGCAATGCATATGGTAATTGCAGTTTTCTCTACATGCTAAACTGCAGGTTATCTTCAATTATACATACCTGTACTTCAAAAGCATCCAAGAATAGGAAAGCTCAATTATAATACTGACCTGTTATATAATGGCTGTACCTATGCACCGGCTCACTAAAGAAAAAGAAAAAAAAAACACCTTATCATATGCAAGCATGCATCTGTCAGGTAGGCCTGCAGATTAAGGTACTGTTAATCAAATGTAGAATATAGAAATGTAGCATAGAGCAAAGTAGTTATCATCTTTGAATTGTGGACCAAAGTAAAATACAGAATACACCAATACATCATGTTTGAAATACTTTTCTAATGCACTGGTTTTAACACGGAGCTAACGGTTCCATGACTACTGTTTTGTCAGTGAGATGGGCTGGTTTTTAACATGATTGATTGATGAATGGGTGTTAAATGAAACTTTTGTGAGATAATCAATCTGGCTGGCACACATTCGCCTCCTCTTCCATCACTAATACAATAATCTCTCCATTCTATCTCCTTGCTTGGTTTAGATTACAAACATATCATCTCCTTCAGTGTTTTTGTTGAAACAGTACCAGGTCAGTTCTAACTTTGAAATATTCTTGTTTTATTTCCTTTTTTCTGTATTGTCAAATACCTGCAAAACACAGTGAGTATGCCGGCATAGACAGTGTCTGTGAAAATTATTTCGAATGGAGCATACTGGAGCCCTGAGCCTCTCCATGTTCCTCCCCTTTGTTTACATATAACACCTTCTCTCCTAATCTGCCATGGTGAGAGTTGCGTGGGCTGAAAGGCAAACAAGTGCAATGGTAATATGCTAAGGAACACTCTGGTTTCACACAAAGCAGAAATGTCCGTCATTGCCCGAGTCTGAACTTGAAACACCTTAAAAAATAGAGCCAGCCAACACAAACCAGAATAAATCGAGTATCTCAGGTTATAGTAGGGACCGAGCAGGTAGGCACAGGGTTTTAGATATTTTTAAGGATGTTTTTTTATTTACTCCCCCCAAAAATGAGAAAATATAAAGCAAAGGAAAATAAACAAATTGTGCCTTAAAAGAGGTCATGCTTATTTACAGCAGAACGCCATGTTAAACCTGCTTCCCTTCTGGTGCCTCCTTTAATTGAAATGTGACTGAAGGCAGTTTGTTACCGCGCAGGCCAGCCATGTGAAAGCCAAATATTCAGTCTCCTGTTTTTGGTCTCCACCAACTCCTGACAGAAATATCTCTTTTTAGCTGCTAAATGCTCCCCTATGTTCACCAGCTGGTCGTCATATGTGTCTGTCATTTGGTGCTGGGCAGGTAGTGTACAGTGGGATTGTAGAACTTTTTCACTTGAAACAATGATGCCAGTAGGGTAGTAAAAGTGAACCAAACCAGTAAAGTTGCGGTCTGAAAACCAAAACTGGCTTTAGGAGAACTGCAGATGCGGGTGATAATTCCCTGTGTTTTAGTTTACTCTGTTAGAATGTTCTTCATCTCTGATCATTTTGAGGTTGTACTGTAGATTATGTTGGAGCTTCATTGGATAGCCTTATGTTTATAAGTATTGTTTCTACCCCCATGTAACGTTATGGGGGTGGATTAAATATAAATATTTATTATATTGCATTACACTCCGTCACACTCAATACTTGCAATTTGGATTAATTTCATTTGAAGCTATATCATCATCATATTATTAAAATATGTATATCTACAACCAGCAGTGCAGTCATATATCTTAAGTAGTAGTAGTTTGATACATTTTAAAGTGTTAGTTAACATGCATTTTTAAGTGAGAATTAATTCCTCTGCTCCCCAGTAACAGTGGTGGTAGAACGGCGCTTCTGTGTTATTCATTCCCCTCTCTTCATCTCCTCTTCTCTGTTTTCCCTGAAGACCTGGTGCCATGATAATTTCTCATTTGATTCAGTTTTGCCTGGCAGAAGGGAGCTAAGCTCACTGATAAGATCTCCTTAAGAACCAGACAAGTTGTCAGTAATGAAGGGAATTGCTTTGATCCGTCGACAAATAGGTCATTTAGACAGTGTCTGGTTTCTGATGCCGGATGATACAGTCATGGCGCTCTCTCTCTCTCTCTCTCTCTCTCTCTCTCTCTCTCTCTCTCTCTCTCTCTCTCGCTGCCTCTCTCTCTTTCTCTCACTATCAATCTCTCTCTCTCAGTTGAGCGCTTCTTCTCCACTCTCTCTTTATATACACATATACACAGTATCAAGACAATGGTAGAAAAATTAGAAGGAACAAAAAAAATACAAAGAAAGAAAAAACTGAAAAACGGATTTTTATTATAATTGGCACTGAAAATAAATTTGTTATTTATGACCCAGTGGAGAGATTTGATGTGCATGTGAGTGTGACTGTGTGGTATTGTGTGAGGTGCTAGATAGCAGTGTAGGGTGTAGAGAGAGAGTTTCCCTCTTTTCATTAAAGGATATAAAAAGTACTACAGTCATGCAGTTATAAGAAGCTCTTTTTGCTCATCTCATGCTTGGCTTTTTCAACACATTCCCTATCTTTCTGAAGCTAAAATAGCAGAAGGATAGCGAGAGCTGCTCACCATTGAAATTACATCCTGCCTGACGCAACATTCACTGATAAAAGGAGGAGAATGATAACATGCAACGACAGCTAGCTAAAATCCATTATTGGATCTGTTAATGTATAATCATGTATATATGCATGGTATTTATTACATACAGTACATACATGCATATGTATACCCACGCACAAATGTTTGGTAGAAACAGATGAGGAAAAGGATTCTGGCGCCATCCCTCAACAGTTTTACATGAACGTTGTGGGAGGGTGAGCTAATTGGCTAGAATGGCTGCGGAAATGTGCAGCCGAATCCCCCCACCAAGCAGCATGACTTGGAAAACGGGTGGGAAATCAGGGAGGCGGGGAAAACCCAAATGAAATTGTGGAGAGCTATCACTTCCTAACTGGTGAGGATTTATACTCCACTGCCAAGGCCAACGGATTGAAGTAATTTCATTTTTCATGCATGGCTTCTGTCCCCATGGAGACCTGAAGCGCAGAAAGAAAGAAAGAAAGAGAGTGATGAGAGACCAGCGAAGGGGAGAGATGAGAAGGAAGGGGAGGAGTGGAGATGAGAGAGAAGGAGTTGGAAAGGAGAAGGGAGGGCAGAGAAAAGGAGAGAGACAAGGAGAGGGGAGGAGAAAAAGGGGATCAATGAGAGGGGCAGACAGTTTGGCAGAGGGATGTGTAATAATTGCTTGTATTTTCTAATGCGACAGGAAAAGTAGATAGTCAGTGTGCTGCAGTCTCTTTGCTTTTCCTATAGAGGAGGGTAATGGAGGTACAGTGAGAGTTTTACGGAGCTGCTGGGTGGATATTTGTTAGTTTGTTGGTGTTTAACGAGTAGAGTTTCTTTGTAGTAATTGCAGTTGATGCCTGCACTTTATCTTTTCTGTCAGCAGTAATTCGCTCAGATGTGTGCAGAGCACTCTGACGTTCTTCTCCCCCTATTCCCCAAAGAAAACCCACATACAGACATGTACAAATAGCATTAGTGGGATGTTATGACACCTCATCTTGCATTCTTACAGGGAAGGTGTCTATAACTGATCACATTTGTTTGATTAGAAAGACACACCTAAACAATATTTTTCTAATGGAGAGTTGATGATAATGTTGAGGCTGATGAAGCGGAGGAAAATAGTGATAATGGCATTGTCGGTGAGGGTGACAGGTTTTTATTTCACCAGTAGGAAGAGTCAGGATGACACCTGTCTTATACTGTATGTCCGTTTCCTGTCCTTGTTAGTTGCTCCAGCTATTTTCTCAGAAGGGCAAAATTCCTAGTGTGTCAAAAGTGTGGCTAAATTGGTTCCCCGAGTGGTGAAAGATGGAGACAACCTTGGACAGTCTTACTCTTGTGATGCACTCAGACTCTACACTGAAGTAGTCATTGATTAGAAGAAAAAGGTTGGCCATTCCTCTGTCTTTGTGTGTGTGTGTGTGTGTGTGTGTGTGTGTGTGTGTGTGTGTGTGTGTGTGTGTGTGTGTGTGTGTGTGTGTGTGTGTGTGTGTGTGTGTGTGTGTGTGTGTGTGTGTGTGTGTGCACCCGCATACTGGAGTAAGTGTATGATTGAGTCATTTTGATACACCCGCTGATGTTCACGGGTTGTCATGTAGTTAATGGACAGAAATGGGATGCTTGTAGGGTTGGACTCTATTTGGGCACTAAATTGAAAAACTCCTCCAAATGAGTCCCAATTAGACATAATTTCAGTCCAAATCACAGGCCTAGCAGTGCACTTAATGCACCTATTAGCTGTCTATCAGGAAAGAAAAGCTGAACTAGCATAAGCAGGCCAATTTCTTAAAGAACATTCTGCTTCCGCTCTAAATTAGTTTGTTGTATTGCATGTTGTTGCTTCCCTAATTACACAACAATTACAACCTCACTTTCCAATGTAATTGTCTTTTTGTTCAGCACGTCTGTACTCCAAGCTTGGCCCCGCAAACCTTAATAAATCACTACCTGACTGTCAGTTAACAGTAAATATATGTTGATTTCATCTTTTCCCTCCCCGAAATATTGAATTTAAATCTCTCTTTTGAAGCAGTCCAATTCTACCAAACAGAATGCATAGCGCTCCCTGCGGCAGCACTAATGAAATCCTTGAGTGTGTGGTAGCTAGAAATGCCAAACTGTGATGAATGTATGTTTGTGTGTGTGTGTGCAAGGGTGCGTGCCCTGTGCATCTGTGCGTCTGTGTGCATGTTTCCAGTGAATAATATGCAATATCAGATTTCTGAGGTTGTGAAAGGACAAAATTATTAAACTCAAGGGCTGTATATCCCAAACCGGTCCATGAATAATGAACGCCCCACAGCACAAATTGCACCAATAGGTGTAGGTCAGCTGGGATAACTTTGAGTTTAGTTTCCTCAGTGCAAGAGAGGAATAAAGTCTTGGTGAAACACAGTATGAGACTTTAAATAAACACTTGATTGATTGATTGATTGATTGACTGTTCCTCTCTGTTTGTTGTGATGCAGATTCGTTCAGACCAGGACAAGGACATCTCGATCCGATACAGCATCACTGGGGTGGGAGCAGATCAACCACCCAATGAGGTGTTCAATATCGACCCCGTGCTTGGAAAGATGTTCGTCACCAAACCTCTTGATCGAGAACATCGCTCTTCTTACCATGTGAGTGTGTCTAACTTTCTCTCTCTATCTCTCACATACACACACATGCGCACGCACGCACGCACACACACACACACACACACACACACACACACACACACACATAAAGTTAACCCTTCAACACATATGCCCCTATACCTATGCCCTAGTTCTACGTTATAAAAAGGCCCTCTCTTATAATAGAATGAATAATATAATACAACTGACTGACAGATAATTGCAAGAAAAAAATAAATGTGTGTGTGTGTGTGTGTGTGTGTGTGTGTGTATATATATATATATATATATATATATATATATATATATATATATATATATATATATATATATATATATATTTATATATATATATAGAATGAGAGGAATAAGTACAGTAAAGCTCACAGAAGAGAAATAAATACTGTATATAAGCTATAGAAATATTAATTTTATTTTATTAATATATGTTTGTGCCGTTCTGTGTGAACAGTGTAAAAACTAATAAAAAAAGCTAATAAAAAGTATCTATAAAAGCCCTCTCATGTAGTAGTATTGCAGTATCTTGCAGTATTTACTTACCACTTAAATATGCATGAGATAACAGACAGTTGTTTTAGATTTGATTTATTCTTTCATTATTTGGTATATATTTCTCTTCTAACATATGGAGAAAAAAAAATCTGCTTTGAAAATAATTGAATTCAATCCATTCAGTAAACATTACATAAGAATATTGCAATGCAATATTACATTAAGCCTCAAATACATTGCAACACAGCAACTACAAACATTTCCTTGAAGAGTTGTGTTTGTGTGTTCTTGTACTTTGATCACTGTGAAGAACAATTAAATGTTTAGTGCACAATGATGATGGAATTACCAATTTGCACGTTTTCACTCAAATTGGTAAGGCAGCGCTATGTTCAAAGCATCTGGATGCAGTGAAGTATAAGTCAGAGGGTGCATTAATAATTAAGCTCTCTGCCGGTCACATTACCTTTGTCATACTGTAGCTTTTAAACTGCGGTGCCAGTAACCGAGAGGAAAAAATGACTTATTGAGTGGCAAGATGTGAAAATGTTGGGATATGCTCTTAATTTACTTTTTTCTGAGAATGAGATGAAAAGATCAATGTCATTCTCATTAGAGGATGGATGCCCGAACAGAGCCCGTCGAGCCGGGCCGGGTTCGGACAGATATTTAGAAATGATGTTGGGGTTTGGGTTGGGCTCGGTCACATCAGCGCGATAAGGCATTGAACATTGTAAATTTAAAAAAGCTCATTATGTAGGTGCGTGCCTGTGTTAAAGGAACACGCCGACTTATTGGGAATGTAGCTTATTCACCATAACCCCCAGAGTAAGACAAGTCCATACATACCCTTCTCATCTCCGTGCGTGCTGTAACGCTGTCTGACGGTTCCAGTATTAGCTTAGCCTAACTGCTCTTTAATGTTTTATGTAAAGCACTTTGAATTGCCCTGTTGCTGAAATGTGCTATACAAATAAAGCTGCCTTGCCTTGCCTAGCCTAGCACAGATCCTGCAGGTGAATGGTTCCAGTAATCCTACTGCTCCAAATTGTGACAAAAGTGACAAAATAACGCCAACATGTTCCTATTTACATGTTGTGATTTGTATAGTCACAGCATGTACACAAAACAACGTAACATGAGACACAGCCATCTTCTAACCATAAACAAGCTGGGAAATATATTCTCAGACAGGCTTGCTGTGAGCATATCACTCCGCCAAAGTACTATTTTCTTCCGCCTAAGAATATAGTTCCTGGTTTGTTTAGGGATAGAAGACGGCTGTGTCTCATGTTACGCTGTGACTCTACAAATCACAACATGTAAATAGGAACATGTTGGCGTTATTTTGTCACTTATTCGGAGCAGTAGGATTACTGGAACCATTCACCTGCATGTTCTGTGCTGGCCTGATGCCGCTGGAGCCGTCAGACAGCGTTACAGCACGCACGGAGATGAGAAGGGTATGTATCGACTTATCTAACTCTGGGGGTTACGGTGAATAAGATAAATTCCCAATAAGTTGGCGTGTTGCTTTAATGTGCGCTTGTTGCCCCGTGTGCGCTGATGCGCTCATCTGTTGACATTTCCGAATGCCTTCCTACAGTTGCTTAATAAAAGTGGGCTTTCCACACAAACAAACGTACACGTGTCATTGGTATGAGAAAAAAACGAGATCGGGCTCGGACATAAATATATTAATGCCTGTCGGGCTTGGGCCGGGTTCGGACAGAAAAATGCGGCCTGATCCGCACTCTAATTCTAATGTCTGTGTGCTAAAGAAACAGTTCAACATTTTAGGAGATGTTCCTATTTGCTTTCTTGCCAAGAGACAAATGAAAAGATTGATATCACTCTCTTGTCTTTACACTAAATATGAAGCTAGCTTAGCCAAGGAAGCAAGGGTTGATGCATAGGGGTGCATCCCAGGTTCTTAAATTGCCTCACCGGCTCCTCCACGTGCCTCCCTTCCGAGGAAGCATGGGATAGACGCAAGAAAATCATGTGAGGAGAGGCAAATGAGGAGGAAGTGAAGACACGTCCATCTTTATATACAGTCTATGATTGGAAGCAGGGGAAAACATCTAGCCTGCTTTCAAAAAATTCTGTCCATAAGTACCTCTAAATCTTCCACATACAAACAAAAATGTTAAAACGACAAGTTGGGTGGGTTATTAGGAGGTGCTGGATTCCTGTTGACACAATGAGGTTGCAAGGCAACTAACAAAAACTGCATTGACAGGAAGTCAGTGCACCCAACCAAGATTTAATTAGGGGTGCTGGTATACAGAGTTTTTGAACTTTGGACAGAGGCAGGCTAGCTGTTTCCCCCTGCTTCCAATCATTATGCTAAGCTAAGCTTATCACCTACTGGCTCTAGCTTTATATGTAACGCAGTCATGAGTGGTGTCGATCTTTTCATCTACTTCTCAGAAATAAAACGAGAAAGCACAGGTTACCTGTACATAAACAGTCATGTAAAAACGACCCAGTGCAGCAAGCATGGCCAAACTCACAATGCCTGTCCTCTCACCTTTGTTCTTTGCATGCGGGTCAAGGCATGGAAATGTCAAACAGTTGAGCAGAGTGCATTTAAAGTTTAGAAAAGTAGTAACTTGTCGTATTGTTGCCTAAATTAATCTTTCCGCTAGTCTAACTGCTGCTGTGGAAAGAGAGTCCCAAGGCTTTGATGTAGTGAGCAACCACAATGGGTTCATCACTTTCTCGGTCTCTGGGTTTCTCTGTCCTTGTACCTCCCGCTATCCCTGTATTCATATGGGAACATAGTCTTGATTTACAGTCCTGGTAAGCTGGCAATCCCAACCTTATAGTAGGAGCTGAGCAGATTTATACCCCGAGAGAAACTCCAATCAATGAGGTGATTTGCTAAGAAAGGCAGAGGCTGCTTAAGTCAAACTCCATGTTTGTTGGAGAGGAAAAACATTAGTTGATGTGGAAAACAAATTTCAGGGAGAAACGAGAATAAGAAATGAGATAAGGTAAAGATGTAAGTGTAACAGATGAAAGAAAGCTTTGCACTTCAATTAAAGGCCTCTCACACTAGATGCTGTTAAGCAATTACGCTGTACTTTATGAAACATGAACATCTTCAATCCAAGAATAAAAAAATTAAAAAGCAGGGATAATTATATTTACTGAGCAACATCATCCTGGAAAGCTAGAACCCACACAAAGTTAGAATTGGACTTTATTCTTTTTCTTTTGTTTGCTTCATATTTCACGCAAGGACAGAACCAAGTTACGGTCTAGTGCCTTTTATTTCAAAAGAATGAGCAGTCTGAAATTCAAAACCAGCCATTCAACAAGATGCATTCTTTTGAGGAAATAAAGGTTTCCACTTTTATTTCCTCAAAAGAATGCACCTTGTTGCTTCTGGGTCTGCTGTTATATCTATCAGGATGCTGCCTCTTTGCCAAATGCTGAGCGCTACATGGTACGGTCTGTTTTCTCCCCCTGCCTTTCAAGATAATTACTTTAATGTGGACCCAGAATTACATTTTGCCTTCTTTAAACATGGCGGTAATCTCTGACTCGCTGTTATTGAATTAGGGCGTGTGTACATGCGGGATGGAGGGATGAGGGTGGGTAGAGATAAGGGGCCTGGCTCTTACCCTGTTACAGCACAGCGCGATGCTATGTGCGATGGCAGCATGCGGATATTGGGTGCAGAACAGATCACACAATGCGGTGGAAAAAGTAAAGTTGAATTAACCTCAGGGAGGACCTGAAGATGCGATTTTTGGTGGAGGTGCAAAGTGGAAACAGACGGTTGAGAGGAGAGGATGTCCGTCAGTGGAGAGGATCTTCACCTCTCTGAGGAGGAGGAGCAATGTATTCTATTTCCTGCCACAACAAGCCTGGAGGCTATTTTATTTATCTGGCTCTCATGCTCTTGCAGTGGCCAGGTAGCAGTTTTCCCATCAGGCATGCTCAGATGTAAAGAGTACCTTTCCCTCAATTCTCCATACATGACAGGAAAAAAGAATCTGCTCATGTTACAAGTTAATCTTTTTGTTCTCTATCTGTTTCTAACACGTTTTCATTTTCCCTTCAGCCACTTCCAATTCTGCCACTTTACCTTTCCTCTTCCTTTAGCTGTCCTTTAGATTAATATCCCAAACAAACATCAAAAGGATGAGGGGCCTAAAATTGATTGCTGACATTTTGACTAAATAAATATTTACCAGCTTGTGTTAGGAGCAGGATGTAGATAGTATCTGAATTCAGTTATTTTTTTCTTACCCACCTTGTATGATATAAACTAAACATCCCCAGTGCTTTCAGCTGACAGGAATATCGCTGAATAAGTCATGTTCTGGGATATAAACATTCCCAGGTAAGGTGAAATGAATCGAAACAGCTTTAGTGAGAACCAAGGAGTTTATTTTTGAAATGCATTTTCAGTCTTTGACCTTCAAGTATGGAGTTAAAAATATAAACCTCAAGTATTTATTTAAACTCAACATTTCCCTGATAATTCAGGTATTTTCTCTGCCCTCATTTTCATTCATTCAGTTCTTTTTTTCTTTTTTTTCTCCTCCAGACTTCAAAAGAGAGAAAACAGTCTAGACACATTTTCTAGACATGTATTGATTCCAATAATAACTCCATGTCCAAAGTTTGTGAGAAATCCTTGTTGGTGATTCAATTGATCTAAGCACAGCTGAGTTGAATTTAGGATGGGCTGACTGTGTTTGTGGAGTAAGAGGGAAGTGAAGAGATTTTAGAACTCTCCTTCAAACACAACCAGACAGAATGTTGGCCTGGGATCCAACACAGGGATCCTAAAACAGACACCAACAGAGCCAACTTCCAATAAAATAAGATGTTTTTTGTTTTGGTTCCTACTGAGATAAAAAAAACAACTTCCGAGGACTAAGTGTAAAAGAGATAAGAAGTCTGGAGAAAGTACATGATCGCAAAAGGCAATTTCTTTGCAAGAAAAATATCCAGAATTTCACTTCTGACCTTAATATTCTGTTGTGTATGTTTCAGAAAGCTTTTTGAAACTTATACTGTATAATTCAATAATGCAGATTGTATCAGCCTGTGTATTCAGGAGCAGTGTGGAATGACAAATTCAGAAAGCTGTGCAGAGGTGTTTTTGTTTTTTTTGGGGCTTTAGAGGCTCTGTGAAAGTAGTCACCTTGAAGCAAAAGATTGCAAGAAGTTTGTTGGTGTTATATTTGTGTTGCTTCTCCCTTTCTTTTGTCTATTCCTGTGAGTGGAGACAGTTGGGAATACACTGAGGGAGTGATTTAAAGAAGTGGTATTCAACATGCCAACAACTATTTAAAGATGCTGTTTGAGTATTTACACATCTAACCACACACATAAAAATACATCTCTAACCACACATAAAAATGAAAATAAAGCGTGCAAAGACTTTCACTTAACTAAACTTAAGGGTGGTCCTTTAACCACAAGGTGGACGATCGTAAAGTGCTTTGTAAGGTAGAAAGGCGCTATATAAATGCAATTAATTAAACTAGACTGAATAAAGTTTTAGTCAACAGAAATCAATACTTGTTGTGACACTGATGAATGTGAACTGCAGTGTTTTTATTAGAATAATAAAATTGCATACCTTTTACCTGTTAATCAAAATGTTCATTCGTGATTTTTTTCTTTCCAAGCATTTATTCCTCTCTGCTGCAGTATTTGCATGTCATGCCTGACAAACTACAACTGTAAAAGTTGCAAAGACAAAAATAGGATTTTGAAAAGTAAGACAGGAGCTCATCCTCAATGTAAATAAATGTTAGATAGGCCCTTGGTCCATGAGAAATAATTATTTTTATCTGTCAAATACCAAATGTTTAACCTGAATAATTTTCCTCATAAAACCAATACAAGCACTCATCACATACTCATACATTATTTATCAGTTCACTTCTTCCTGCTCCCATAATGGTTATAACCTCATTTCTTGTGTTTTTGTGTCTCCCAGCTGCGAGCCCATGCAGTGGACATGAATGGGAACCAGGTTGAGAACCCCATCGACCTGTACATCTTTGTCATCGACATGAATGACAACAGACCTGAGTTTAAAAACCAGGTCTACAATGGCTCTGTGGATGAAGGCTCTAAACCAGGTAATGAAGCATGGATGGATGGATGGATTGATGGATGGACGAAACAAGACGTACAGTATGAAGCAGGAGTAATTACAGAGACAAGTGTTTATTTAAAAAGATTAAAGAAATGTTTGGAGGGGTAAAGTGTTTGGATATGGGTGGGCGGAGGAAGAGCGATGAGTTTATCAGGAGAGATTGGTGTCGTTAAAAGTATGACCACACCAGTGAATCTTTCACGCGACAGAGAATTTTCCATTCCCCTTGATTTAGCAGACCGACGAAGAAGCTGTCTCCTACAGTGGCTTTTCATTTAGCCAGCTGCAGCAGCGGCCATAAACCAAAGAAGGTGCTCAGGCTGGAGAGGAGATTGAGGATTAAATGTACCACGCTGTAGCACCAGTGGGTCATTTTATGTCTAACCTCAGAGCGGAAGAATCAAGACAATGAGCTCTTTGTGTGTGTGTGTGAGCCTGATGAGCCAAAGTTTATTGCACCAGAGGTGAGCTCAAGAGGTGTCCAGGTTCTCATTTCCTTTTCTTTCTGAAATTCTTTTTCTTTCTTTTTTACTCCCTTCCCCTCAGCCTCGCCCCACACAGCAGACAAGTCTCTGTGGCATGCGTGACATTCAGCTGAACAATAATCATAAAAAAGGAGAGTTTTAGAGTTTAGAGCTCCAGTGGTTTCAATGGAAGGCCAATTACAGACTTGAATTAGTTTGCAAATTAAAGCGTCATTATGGGGACCTAATCCTGTCAGGCACAACTTAGGACGCCCGCACAAAGGGTCCATATTAAACCCCCTAAGAGTGCAGCTTAATGAAATTACCCCGGCGATGTGTGACACATTGTGATTCTTCATCTCCTTTTCTCTATCCCTCTATCTCTAGAAAAAAAAGGCAATGGGTGGAGGACTGAGAGTCCCTCCACTTGGAATCAAACCAAACATGGTGTCCTCTATTTCTCTTTTCCTCTCCCTCCCTCTGACTTTTTTTCCCCCTCGTCTCGCTGAGAGGCCTTTAGAGTGCTCCCTGTGGCCGAGTCATTGACAAATGTTGCTTTGAGATGTAATGAAGTTTGAAATGGGAGCTGCGGTTACAATTATCCTCGGACAGGGGCTGTCACTGCCATGATATCACTATCTCTGGCAATTAGAATCGGCTGCGAGAAATGGAGAGCAAGAGGGAGAGAGAAAGATGGAGAGATTGGGTGACAGGCAGCGATCCCACAGTTATATGAGTGTGAGGAGGCAGCAAACAAGTGGTGCATTCATGGAAGAATAGTGGCTTCTTCTCCCCAACAGAACTGAGTTTGCATATACTATAGTATGTCTGTGCTAACTTGTGCTCGTAGTCGTAGTGATTATTATTTAAAGAGCAGGTTTTAAACAATTTCATCACTGTAAACAAGGGTTATCAAATGTCTGGACGGTTTATTATCTTATTTGTATGTGCATAGTAATCATTATCAGAACAATGCGATTAGCAATACCTGTCATCAATAGCTACGTGTAGGACGTACAAGAGCCTTCCATTTTGGTCAGTTAAGAAGAAATAGTAGACATTATACAGTATTTGCAGCCTGTTCAATGTATCCAGTGAATGAAAAACATGTTATGTGGCCATAAAATGTGATCACAATTTACTTACTTAATTTACTTATCAGTGCTTGTAGTTGGAGTCTTTGTTATTTACAGAACAGGTGTGCAACATTTTTCTGCAGACATAATTCTGTAAAGATCAACTAACATAACGTTATGAAACATCCAGGTTGTTTATTAGCCATACTTATGTACACGTGAATATCAGTGTGATTATTACCAATACAAAATCATTCAGTGTGATTGTTACCAATGTAAATCTTAGCACAAGAGAGCATAAGTGCAATAAATACACCAGCACTTTTTGCACTTCGCACTTTAATTATTACTGTTACTATTTAAGATGACGTATTGTCTGTACAGTCATATGTGTCCTTCTTTTATGTCCTAAGATGCTTCGTTGATCTTATGTTTATGTTTTTATGTTGATTTTATGTTGATTTTAGAATGTTTTTTTCTGTTACATGTTTGTGTTGTGAAGCAACACATTGTAGCACTATGCCTAAGACAAAGTCACCTCAGGGACAATAAAGTGTATTCTTTTCTACTGATTCTGTCATCAACATCTGTTTGCAGGGTGGTCGATTAAGCAGAGTAGTGTATTGTGCACAGAGCATTTTCTAGCTTCTACCTCTTTTTGTTTCACTCTAAACTATCCAATAAAAGACACAATAGCACAACTTGATCAATGTTACAAAGTGAGTCAATATATTATTTATATATTTTGGAGGAACAATTATATATTTATAAAAAATAAACTGATACTATGCAACTTTTGCTGAACTGCAGCCACTGTGACCACCACAAGAGACACTCTTCAGTTGCTTGTTTTACCTTTGTGTGACAAAACGATCGCAATGTTTATCTGTGACAGATACTGTACAAACATACTGTACACAATAATATCTAAAGTTAGCTCAGGTAGCTAACATTAGCCACCATAAGCAACTGCAGCAGTGAAACCCCTCAGTGTATTGAATTGAGTAAGGATGTTTTTTACTTTTCTTTTCTAAAAGGGGGATTGTGTTATTTCATTTTTCAAAAGTCACCTGGTCTTGCTTGCTTTTGGCTGCTTGGACGTATATGTTGACAAATATTATTTACTCCATCAGGAACGTATGTGATGCACGTGTCAGCGTTTGACGGTGACGACAACACCACAGCTAATGGAATGGTGCGCTATCGAATCCTGTCCCAGATGCCGCACACCCCCATTCCGAACATGTTCACCATCAACAGTGAGACTGGAGATATTGTGACTGTGGCTCCTGGTCTTGATCGAGAGGTTGGTCTTCTCTGTCCCAAAGCGTTCACAATTCACGTTTAATGTTTTACAGAGATAAAATCATGCAAATCTGTGAACAATTGAGAAGTATCCACAGTCTGAATGAAATATAGCTGGCCAGATGATACACCTTTATCTTTGTTTATGGACCACCGTTTCTAACAGCATTGTTTACTGTGATGACACTCTGAAATGGAACTTTCAAATGTTTTCTGGCCATTTGTCATCACAAACACACACAACTTGCATTTTTACAGTAAATTGCCTTCTTCTGCGGTCACCTTGTTTATGGAGCTATAAAGTTGTGACAAGATCCAAATGTGTTTATTCTCGCGACATGGATGTGCCAGTGACAACTCTGCAAAGAAATCTCTGAGACAGATCATCCTCCCAAACTGTCACCAGTGACAGACCTATTAACAACACATCATGCTGCAGTGGGCTGCTCACGTTGTGTTGTGTGTGTGTGTGTGTGTGTGTGTGTATATGTGTATGTGTGGTAAATATAAAGTGGAAATATCTGAGATAGAATACCCTTGACACCTGTCAGACAAACACAAAAGCCCATATAATCACATCTACACTCGATAAAACACAGGCAATTGAGGGGGGGGAAAACTGAAGGGAGCAATTGAACACAAACAGAGCTGGGCAGACGGGGTATTACAATAAGTTGGGAGGAAGTGAATGTGAATTTGGCAATGAAATAGGATGATGGATACAGAGAAGCAGGATGATAGAAGCAGGATGAGACATGAGGGTGCCAAAGGGAGTGGGAGAGAGGTATGAGTAGAACATGGAATCAAAATGTCTCAGCTGAACTGCTGCATATTTTTACCCTGTTTTCTTCTGTTACTGCTAATCCAGCCAGTCTAATATAGGATTAAACTCCTACCCTCACTATACACACACAAGCATGTTTGTACAACTATGCTTGTGAAGCACAATACAGACATAATTCATCCCAAGCACTTAACTTTAACTTTACCTGAGGGCTCTAAGTGATACTACACTAAGAGCTCTCTTTTTCAGGAACACCCTGGTCACAGTCACTGCGTTACACACATTCACACCTGGAAGAAGCCCAGTACAACGTCAATGTGATCTGTGGCCACTGAGTATCTCCAGATTTGGGTTAAGGCCTCACTGGGTATATTGAGGGAGGGGCAAGCACTGCCCTTTCACTTTCACCAGCCAAATAAAGATCCTGTTCACACTTGGCCTTAATATGCAATCTATATCAGGATATGTTATCTGGATAAGGCGAAATAAATTGTACTGTAAGTAGTTTTTAAAACAATAAGTTAATTCATTGATCAACAGAAAAATGTGTGAGGATTATTGGCTTTTCTCTGTTTAACAGTATATCATTATACATGGAATATCTTTGGGTTTTGGACTGTTGCTCAGACAAAACAAGTAATCTGAAGATGTTGCCTAGGCTTTGAGAACTTGGCTTCTTCCTGTCCACATGTCAAAGTGAACTCGGGCAAGACACTGGGCAGGCCAGCGTCTTTCGTGGCAGCTCCATTGCCAGAGGTATGTGTGTGAGTGAATGGGTGAATGGGAGGCTAAAGTGCTGTCCATTAAGGAAGAAAAGCGCTATATAAGTGCAGTCCATTTACCATTTACTTCAGCAAAGGAACAATAAGTCGAGCCCAGCAGCAATGCTTCCCTTGACCTGGGATGCGCCATGTTTGCTGATAAATCTGCCAGCTCTGCCTATATAATTTGATATTAACTGATCACAATGAGGCGGAGAATCGAGATAACAAGCATGTTTTTTGTTTAATACTGTGTGTAAATGCAAAGGTCCGCGGTCACATGACGCATCCAGATAACATATCCACATTGCATTGTGTAATTGGAGTGAGGAAAGTGGAAGAGTGCTTACAAGTCTGCTTCTCTAACCTTTAACCATCACAACTACATGCCTAACCCCAACCCGGAAGCTAATCTTAGCCTAAAGCTAATTCTAACTTTAATGCCAAGTCTTAGCAATCAAACAGCCCTTTGAAGAAGTGAGGATCAGCCAAGATGTCTTCACGTTCCAAAGATGCCTTCACTCTCAAGGTCTAAATCTTAAATTGGTCCACACAAAGACAGATGTAAAAGAGCACAATACACTCATACACACCATATGTGCACAGACAAGTACATGGATCTATTTCTCCACGTTGTGTTGTCTCATAATTGTGCATACATTTAATGAGTGCACACTTAAACACTGTTTCTGTAGCATACAAAATACATGCTTGCAACTTTTTTTCTTATAAAGCAGATAAGAAGTCTCAAACCTTGCAAGAAAAAAATTGCAGCTTATGTATTGTTCATAAACTTCACCGAAAGATGCTACACAGCACACTGCGGTGCTTCCATGGTCCACTTTTAGTCAGCACTTTGGCCCTTTGAAACTTTAAAAGTTTCTGCATCTCCCTTCCTTTCTTGGGCTGGGGTGTTAAAAAAAAAACAACACAAGCATCTATTTTTGGCAGTCCTCCCTTGGGCCTTGGTTGCATCCCCCACTATCTCTTATCTTCTCCTCTGTTCTTCACTTTTGAAATGTTTTCTTCCTCTCCTTTATAAACTCCCACACTGATTCTCTTTTAAAGGTTTCTACTGGTCTGCAGTGGACTTTTAACAGCTTGTTGACAGTAACAGACCTCAGTCCTCTAGAGGAGGCAGGGTATGCTGCAGTGTTGTTGCAATGCTGAGAGGTTCAGGGAAGCTCTACATAATTACTCCCTTGTCTAATTAGTGAGAGTGTTGTGTACACGCTGTACACTGGCTGATGGAACAGCCAGGCAAGCACTGCCTCTGAACAATATATGGAGAAAGAGACGTGTGTGTGTGTGTGTGTGTGTGTGTGTGTGTACATACAGGTGTTAATGAGAGTGTGTGTACAAGGTTGGAGTTCAGCATCTCATCTAGCATCAAGATGAGAGGAACTGAGAGGAGCTGTCTAATCCTCCTGATGTGGCGTCCTGGCCTAATTGGGATATTTACTCGGTAATTAGCAGGTGAGAGAGACACTGGGAATGTAATTGGGAATCTCACTGACGGGACACATTACCCAGACAGTCGGCTCCCGGGCTCCATCCTTCCTGCAGCCCATTAACACCGTGGGACAGAAGAAGAGACAGAGGATGCTGGCAAAGAGAGGGAGTGAAGTACAACAAAAACATTACAAAAAAGTGACACTGTCATTTCAAAAGATGAAATGGCATTTATCATTCCCTCATGTTATTGCTCCATAGATAGTCTATTAATCTCTGTCAGTTGGATCATTGTCTTCACATATGTCCATCGGTGGCACTGAATAACATCTTTGATGACATACCCATGGGGAGGCTTCACAGTGCAGCCTTCAGACGTGAAGTGTGAAGTCTGGAAACGTTCTGACGAGGAGGTTTCAACTCAGTCGAATGAAAGACTTCAGCCTTGTGATTTTGTGTTTCAAATAAGACCATGGACAGCTCCTATAGAAGAGAACACAAGCTCAGCTTTTTCTTTCCTCTGGGAGCCAACGCCGTGGCTTTTGCTGTAAACTGGAGGAAGAGAAGGCTTTTTACAGATAAATAACTGCACAATCTGTTTTTTTTTCTGACTTTTTACAGAAAGTGTCCCAGTATACAATCATCGTGCAGGCCACGGACATGGAGGGCAACCTGAACTTTGGGCTTTCCAACACAGCCACTGCCATAATCACTGTCACCGACATCAACGACAACCCTCCCATGCTGACATCCAGAACTGTGAGTTGCTACAAATAAGGGGGGTGGGGAAAGGGTAACAATTTGGAGGTGGACAGGCTTCTGGGTTCAAAGAAGAGGGTGGAAATGATTAATATGTTGGAGTAAAAGAAATAGAAATAGAAAAGACTTGACAGTGACAGACGTTAAAGAAGAGAGGGAAGGAGGAAGATATGGAAAAGAGAATGAAAAGGGAGGGAGGGATGGAATAAGGAAAGAAGGAAGGACTACAACGCTGTTATGTTCTTACAAAGGGAGATTTACACAAGGACAGTGAAGGAGGGTTATGAAGTGCAAAGGGTACTTACTTTGTAAAGAATGCACACACACACACACACACACACGCACACAAGGAAAAAGTAGTCAATATTATTTTATATATGACTACGTATATATAAGAAAACTAAAGCCAGCAAATCATTAATGATTGTTGTCGTAATAGTGATATTTAAAATGATGATTACATTACAGAAGGACATTATTGAGAGCAAGGTAAAAATTAAAAGTCCAAAGTAATGTACTGTATGTAATAATAAGTGAAGCGGGAGATTTAGTGTTCAAAAGTTTACTTCAATTTATCCCACTCTCTCTTGACTTAATCTTTACTCTAGTCGTTTCTCTCAGTGCTGTTAAATGTTTAGATAGATATGATAGATATGCAGGTGAAATAGCTGAGGTGGCAACGGTATTTCTCACCGGCTGCTGGAAAGTGAAAAATAATTCTGAGCTATTATTTGGATGTTTTATAATTAAATTCACAGAGTCACAGTTTTATTTGATGTGGAAGAGACTTGTATTTGTTTAGAGGTAAAGATAGTCAAAAGTGGAGTTGACGTGACTGCATTCCAGTTGCATGTTATGATGAAAATTCTTTCGAGGTGTCAGTTTGGCTTCAGGTGTCAGAATTATTCAGCATGTGTACTTTGCTATCAGCAGTGATGAGAGCATGGGCCTGTTGGGTAGATAAGGTGCTTAGCTCCGCAACTGCAGGGAAAGCGGCTGAGGCAGTATCAGCACTACAGTACAGACTCAGCTCTTTGAGGTGGTAGCAAAAGAGTTAGCATTAGCATTTGCCCTGGGGGGTATTAAGACCCTTATGATGATGAGTTAGCGCTGGCGGTAAGCATGTGTCAGCCATAGAGATCATCAGAGAGCTGCTACATCACACACAGCAGGAAATGTACAGAGAGGGGGCAGAAGGAAGGAAAAAAGATACACACAAAGGAGATGGTGAGCAAAAAGAGAACAAAGAGGGAGGAGGAGTTGATGAGTGGACCACCATGTAAAGTCCAAGACGAAAAAATGGAAAAGATGATGAGAGAATGATGGGGAGAGGAGAAAAAATAAAGGATTATTTGGTCACAGGAGCTGTTTTCTACAGCGGCAGTGATAAAGCATAGACGTGCCCTGTTGTAAATCAAAGGCCTTTCCTGACTCGGCATCCTCCCCTGATTTAGGATTCTCTATGGTGGCGTATTGATGATAGTGGCCAGTAATAAATTGATATTCTCTAACTGTATTCCACCATGTTTAAGTGCATTTCCATCATTGCCACAGAGGGAAGTTAATACTATCATGGGTATTGATGACAAACTTTAGTGGAGGTTTTGGAGCCACAATGAGCAGAACACTTTTACCCACTACCTTCATAAATCAACCATTTTAGTGGTAGGATAACATAAAAGCCTTTTTGTTGAGAATGCAGGCCATTATGCAAATATTTAGCATTTGCAATAAACCCCATAGATCTTTCGACGTGTCCCAGAATTATAAAGTTTGATATAAAGTTTGGGGAATCTGTCTTTAATGTTGATGATTAAAATTTCATCACGCCTATCAGAGGCTGCCCTATTTTTCAAGGCAGCAAAGGGTGATGCATGTGTACAGTTGTGAAGGCTTTGGGTGCTTATTCTATGTTGCGTACATCCTTTGCATTATTTCTGTGATGCAGATAAAATAAAAAAAGTTATTTATCTCTTTTTTTGTTTCCGCATACAGTACTGCATGGCCGAGTGTATCTCACATGAAATAGGATGTTCTGTAGTTGCGTGTAGAGAGACCTACACCCATGGCCTACTTCCTTTACCATCCTCACAAAGTTCCTATGATGAAGTTCCCTGTCACTTCTCCTCTCACCTCTCTTTGCCTCCTTTAGTCTTTTCCCACTGCCAAAAGAGTGACAGAAAAGTGAGTGTGTTGGCAAGAGGTGTTTTGTCAAGTGCTGGGAGAAAGCCAACTGCACTCTGTGCCAATCACAATCAAATTGTTTACACCTCCTTTCCTTTAGTCCAGGAGTTGGGGACAAGATACAGTATTTTAGAAAAAAAAAACCTGATCACAGAAAATCTCTGCTGAAAGACAACACAGAAGGAAGAAAAAAAAAATTCACTTTAAATTGTCATTTGAAAGTTTAAGGTTAAGTTGGTAACATTTTTTGTCATATTTGCTAAAAGTGTTGCTATATCCTCACTGTAGTGAATGAGACAGATAATCTGTGAAAAAAAATTCATTTTGCATTTCATCAGAATACAATTTGAAATCGAAAATCTGCTTAGAAATATTGGATAGGATAGAACAACACAATGTAATTCTGCTAAATAAAACATAATATTCATTATGAATTTCACTTGTCTTCATTTAGAAAAAAATGTATATCCAAATACATTACACATTTTAGACTTTAAAAAAAAGCATTCCAGTGCCAGTTCCATAGTATCAGAATTTTCATCATGGAAACATTAATTGATCATGTGACAAGGGCTAGGAAGATTGGCAGAACAGGCAGCCAAGTGACAGTGCTCTGATCCAATGGAAATCACAACTGTCAGATGGACAGCACTCCAGCTCAATGGATTGGTGGGGGGGCACCAGGGGGTGCCACCCCTTACCCCCCCTTTTAGCCCCAGAAACTTGCAAATGCCATTTTCTTTCTTCTACAGATTATCTTTCTCATGTTGTACTGTCAGGATATAGTGACAGTTTCAGCAAATATGACAAAATGTTTTTATAGGAGTTACAGTACCTACTGAACATTTAACTCTTTAATGCAGAGAAATGCTATTTTGTCCTTAAATTCTTACATCCACTGCAGTCCACAACCTTATTTGCTTTATTTTTGTACAGTACAGGCCAAAAGTTTGGACACACCTTCTCATTCAAATGCGTTTCCTTTTATTTTCATGACTATTTACATTGTAGATTCTCACTGAAGGCATCAAAACTATGAATGAACACATATGGAATTATGTACTTAACAAAACAGTGTGAAATAACTGAAAACATGTCTTATATTTTAGATTATTCAAAGTAGCCACCCTTTGCTTTTTTATTAATAAGGGAAACAATTCCACTAATTAACCCTGACAAAGCACACCTGTGAAGTGAAAACCATTTCAGGTGACTACCTCATGAAGCTCATTGAGAGAACACCAAGGGTTTGCAGAGTTATCAAAAAAAGCAAAGGGTGTGCTACTTTGAAGAATCTAAAATATAAGACATGTTTTCAGTTATTTCATACTTTTTTGTTAAGTACATCATTCCATATGTGTTCATTCATAGTTTTGATGCCTTCAGTGAGAATCTACAATGTAAATAGTCATGAAAATAAAGAAACACATTGAATGAGAAGGTGTGTCCAAACTTTTGGCCTGTACTGTATGTTGAATGGCATTTAATACTACAGTATCTAAATCCGAATATTCAAAAGTTTAGAGCTCAAGCATGTTCTGAAGCACAGATGATTTAATTTCAGTGATTGGAGGGTATTTACTGCTAAATTCTATAGGGCTCATAGTTGACTTCCTGTGCCTCCTGAAGGTGGTATTTGCACATCTTGTAAGTTTCGCCATTACTTGCAGTGAACTGTCTAAAAATTAATTAGCTAAGTGATTGTACTGATGATATACTTTTATGTGTAGCGAATTAAAAAAACTGCCATGTCATGTAAGATTTCCAATGGGAAAAATAAACAAGACTTTTATTACTCAAGCTCTGGATGCATCAAGTAACCCCACCCACCCTATAAAGAGCTAATGAGAGAAGAAATCTTAAACTGGGGTATTGATAATAAGAGTTGGGCTGGACCCATCAAAGTCTTCCATCATGTCTGGTTAACCCTTGTCCTTACTTGTTATTGTGCTGCTGCTGCTGCTGCAAAAGAAGATGCTCAAGGGCCTTAGGAGCTCAAAAGTCATCTCTGAAGTTTGATTTTATTGAATTGGCATCAGGGAGTCCCTGAACCAAACCACAGTAATAAACCGCTTAAGCACACACATACACACACTTAGTCTGACACAAACGTACGACAGCCTGCCTACTTATCCAATGCAGGCAGTGCATCAGGACCACCCGGACTTGTCTGTTGTCTTAAGAATGTCATTGAGTCTCTGAACAGCTCTCCAGACGCAGCCCCCTAATCTGCCCGCTGCTGTCGGCTGTTTGCTGGGTGATGCGAGGGTTGCCAGGCAGGGTATTATGGTCTGTTTGAGTGTTTGGTCTGGGGCTTTGCTCTTTGATATCCTACACTCACATAAGCGGCTCAGTGGCTCTTCCACGCCTGTTACCCATGGTGACACGGTAACCGTATGATGCTACATGCCTGTTGCCTCCAGATGAGATGCAGACACGCCAACATGCTCACCTTCTGACTCCACGTCATTGGTTACGAGTTGATGGGTTGTCCGTGTAGGTGGGGCTGCGGTCAAATTGTGTTTTACAGCGTAGCGGTGCAGTCGTTGCTATTGTTGGTTCGTCTTTGTGGGCTTTATCCCTTGAGCCTGTACAGCTTTGATCAATCCCCACCATAACAGACATATGACAGACAGCGGCTCACTACTCATCAGGCTTATCAGGACAATGCACATGTGTTTGTACAGCAAGGGGACAACTAAAAGCCAGTCATATATACTCAAACAGCTGTTTTAACCCTCCCCACTGCTGGCTCCTTTCTGTTCATCCATTCTTTTCTCCTTTGTCACTCTGGCTTTCAAATGTCTAAAATATTTATGCTTGTTAAGGAAGGGTGCTGGGAATGCCGAAAAAGCACTGGAACTGGAACAACACCCCTGTGTGCATGTACTTGCTGGTGTGAAACTGTGCTTTACTGCTTGTTTACTACTCAGCTGTGGTAAAAGCGAGATCATTAAACATACTCTACCTTAAAACCTGAAAGGAGGACTGCCTCTATAAAGACAAAAATGGAAATGAGAGATAGGCACTTCTTTTTTTTTTAGACATTGCCACATTCAAACGGCTCAATGGATCCCAAAAGACCTCAGCTACAGTCCCAATAAAGATATACTGAAGCAACAGATCACAAAGTAATGTTTTACTTTCTGCAGTTTTCCGGTGAGGTCCCAGAGAACCGAGTGGATCTTGTGGTGGCTAATCTGACAGTGATAGATGCTGACCAACCGCACTCGCCGAACTGGAACGCCATCTACAGGATCATCAGTGGAGACCCATCTGGGCACTTCACTATCCGCACTGACCCTGTCACCAACGATGGCATGGTCACCGTGGTGAAGGTAAGGCGACAGCCTATCAGAACATGGTCATCTTAAAACTGTCATCTCCTTTTCTGTGCTGACTGTCCGATCCCCTCTAGATTTAAGCACAAGCAATAATAATAATAGACTACAGGGTTAAATGGGGACATGATGGCCATGGGTTTTTTGCCTTTCATATGCCCCCTTATGTCCAAATGAGAGATTGGAGGCCGCTACGCCCTTTAGAAACAGCTCATACACTCACACACAGACTTAAACACAATGGCTGGCCACTGTAGCAAATTAGGTATTGATTTCTCAATTACAAAGGCAACGTTTTTTATACACTCATAATGTTCTAGCTGCTGTGGTAAACGACAGCAACAAAACTATGTCTTGTAACAACCAGGTGTGTTTGTGTTCAACCTCTAAGACAGAGGTTGTTGAGAGGTTTTTAACCCATTTGCAGAAAAAAATACAGGAAATAGACAACAGAATAAAACTCTCTAGTATGATATTCAGCTTATATTCTGAGTGTAAAGTGTGTAGATGTGTGTTTTGTTGAATGCCCTTTAGCATTTGTATTTCTGCGTTCATCCATGAATGGCTCACTATAAATGTGCTTATCATGTCGCATGTAGAAATAACTTATTTATTCGTGTGACCCTGAGGACCCAGAGGTATTCTCCTTGTGCATCTGACTCCTGCAAATCACATCTCACATCCTACAATAATGTTTATAAAATAGCAATAGCATCACCCCGTAATTCCCACAGCACCCTGAGCAATGAGCATTGGCATTTTGCTTCTCTTCATTATCTCTAGATGACTGCCTTTTATAATCCCTTCCTCTCACTCCCTGGTGTAAAATTCAGCAGCCACGCGGGTAGCCGTGAGCTTTTATAGAGACCCATGGGAGGTTATCAGGAAATCATAAAATAAGAGACAGGACACCCCCTGGGAACAAACGAGAAACAGACTGTCTCAACAAGTAAACAGAGGGGCTTTAGCTCGCTCCGCGAAAAGGGAGCCGGAATGGTTCACATCAGACTCAATATAGGTAAAGTCAAGAAACCATAAGAAGGCGCTACCTTGGCGTTCCTATATTTACCAAGGCATCTGCGGCAGCAAGTACAGACACATAAGATCACATTGACTCCCAGGTATTCGGCAATCTCTCACAAGGGACCTGGGCTCTTCTGTAAACAAGGGCTGAGTTCTTAACCAGAACATGTCACACATTTATGCTGCTCTCTGGGGAGTTTATGAGACGCATTCTCAGATTGCCACACGGTAATAGCGCCAGTAAACAAACAAGCATGCATGAAAATACACAAACAGAGCCACTTGGTTCGAATGAGTCATTACAATATGTAAATCACAGCTTATTATAAACAGGAAAGATGACAGGGGAAGTAGAGAGGAGGAGAGAAGTGAGGCGAGGACAGATTTCCGAGGATTGGGAGGTGCAGACTCAGAGAAGACGAGGCGGTGGGAAGTTAGAGTCCTGCGGCACAAATTAAGTAAGAGGGAAAGAGAGGAACAAGTGAAGCGATACAGAGGAGATGTAAGATGTGATGGCTCATGGGCAAAAGGTGGAAGCCGTGTTGTTGACCTCTCACCCCTCTGGCTTCCCTCAGGGTGTGTGTCTGAGTGTGTATGCGTGTTTTTTGCTAGCCTACAGCTACAGTATACTCTCGACCCCCCTGTGCTCTGAATACCACTGGCTGTTGATCAAAGAGCCTTGAGCGTGGTTTGCCTGTAAATGGGTTCCCAGTGCACCAGTGGGGTCACACACCAATACACACCTATGTGCTTATATTTACTCGTATCTACGTGCATTCTGCAAACACATACAAACTGTAACAACAAGCAAACACACACTCTAGTGCCCTTGTCAACCATGCAGCCTGATTAAGAATGTTTTGTTTTTTTTTATCAGCAGAGCTGTGCTGCCACACTGTCCACTGATAACACTCCGGCAATGCAACATACAGATGTGCTCAAAATCATTAACATCACCATCAAACACCACAGACACTACCCTTCGGTAGTAATCATCACCCGCCTATTTAGGAATGTGCCAGCAGGACCTACCAACACTGTATTTGTTCTCTTTTTTATTTCCCTGCTTGTTGTTGTTGTCATTTGAACCTGATCGTGTAGTCTTCATTAGGAGAGCACGGAACTGTCACTCTGGTTTAGGCTCAGCTGGTAAAAACCCCTGTAGAGTACACACACACACACTCACACACTCAAAAGGCAGAGCCATGACAGCACCCTATGAATAGTCTAAGCCCTGCTGCTTCTTCTCTGTGTGTGTGTGTGTGTGTGTGTGTGTGTGTGTGTGTGTGTGTGTGTGTGTGTGTGTGTGTGTGTGTGTGTGTGTGTGTGTGTGTGTGTGTGTGTGTGTGTTTAGAGACAATATGGGTCCAATTCATCAGGGGAACACTAGACACGGCATCTGTTCATTTATTATGTCCTTTATCATCAACAAGGTTCAACGCATATTTCCCAGCCACAAAAGAGAAATGTTGACAGGAGTTTTCACACTATATTCAGCGTAATATATGCTTCAATACTTGACGTGGTTTGCTCATAAAAAGTTATGATAATACTACTAATAATAATAATCACTGACTGTTAGATGAGGAAAAGGCTCTATTTTTGTAAATCAATAATTAAGACTGTAGCTTCAAGTAAAGAATATTTATTTTGACATAAAGATGAATTTATTTTTCCCACTGAAAAAGTAAGATAAAATTATATATACACAAGAGGGCATGATAAAAACAGTCCAAAACAATGATAACTCTACAATAAATACCATTTAAAGATATTAAGTTTAAATGTCCAATTTCTGTTCAGGTTTTTCATTCTGTGATATTTTGGAGTCTTCAATAGGAGATGGGGTTATACTGGATTGTATTAAAAGGTGTTCATGTTATTGTGTCTATTTTCTGTATAATTAGAGTATATGCAGATTTTTGTATCATATTTTTCTATTTTGAATCTTGTAACAAAATATGTGAAACTGACCAAGTGAAATTCTAACAAAGAAGCACAAATGTACGAGCTTGACAAGCCAGACCCACATTAAAATGTTGGGTCTGGGAACTCTCCACTGGCGGGGCTCAATCCGAGGGGCGGGATAAACGGTTGTCTTTCAAATTCCCTCTGCACTCATAGCCAACCAGAGCAACGCTAGTTGATAGATTACACTTTTGCCGTATCCGGTCGGCAAAACTCCGAACACATATTCCTTTTTTAAGAAAGACTTAAAGGTGGCCGTGTTGGCTCAGTTGGTAGAGCAGCCGCACATATGTGGAGGTGTACGCCTCGACACAGAAGGTCCAGAGTTCAAGTCCGACCTGTGACGATTTTCCTGCATGTCATCTCCCTCGCTCTCCCCCCTTTCATATCTAGCTGTTCTTTCCATTAGAGGCTGAAATGCCCCAAAAAATATATTATATTATATCTGAAACGCAAGTATCAAAAGTGAAACGCAAGAAGTTTTGTGGGTGCTATTGCTACTATACCGGCGGGATAAATGAGTCTTGCGCCCAAATGGGTTGGTCTGAAGCTAGGTGTGGTTTGGGCGTAACGTGCAATAAACCAATCAGAGTGTCATTTCACATTCCCTTTAAGAGCAGGCGCGCTTGTTCCATGGCAAATTGCTATTATGACGGCGGATTTGCCTGGCGCACGCCAGCGGGAGCTGTCCGAGATGCGGCAAAGTAATAAATGCCCGTTTTGACCGGGTGGCTGTGTTGCTGCTCCTCTCAGGCGCATCTCCTCAAGTCTGGAGAGGATTGCTGCAGCCATGCAGCGTGGGCCTCCAAAAAAACTACCTGCAGCTGTTGTGCCTCTTCCTCCTCCCTCCACTCCAGCTCCGTCCACCCGCTCCACCAGGAGCATCATTGCCACTCCCGTACCAGATCCCGCCGGAGTGTCCAATCCCGCCAATCACGTCTCCTTAAGTCCTCTAATATGTCCTCATTTATGTCATCAACACATCCATGATTCATAGAAATGTTATCCAAACACCTGAAGCGCATGAAGCGCATTTTCAGTAATATTTTTCCTTGTAATTATGTATGGTTTGCAAAAATGGGAACTGCTGCGTCCGTGTAGATGAGAGAAGCAAAGTGTATGCGTGTTGTGCACACGCTACGTTATGGCCAAGCATGCGCCCCTAAAATAGCATCTGAATAACGTGCTACTGACTTTAGACCAGGTTTTTCCAGGTCTGTGGCGGAATTGTTTTCTGAAACTGCAAAATAGCTCCAGGGAACGTTTGCACCTGAACACGCCTCCTCTTTTCGCTGAACCGCCTCCGGGAGCGCAAATACATTCCCTAATTTACTGACGTGCGTCTGTGGAGGAAAAAGTCCACTGTGCATCGGGTGCAAGATAGGAATGATACATGCATCGGTGTACAAAGGCAATTGCGCTGGGTGCAAGATAGGGCCCCAGGTCTTCCAGAGTCAAAGCCTATTCGCAAGAGCGCTGTTCGCCAGCAGCAGCAGCCATCTTCTTTGTTTTCAAGTAGCAGGGAAGTCACACGGAACCGTCGCAACTTTGCCATCCTTATGTTAAGCCTGCCCACCGACTCTATACACGATGTGATTGGCTGGACCAGAATTTGTTTTTTCCAGGTCACAAGCCAACAGAGAGTTGCTAGACTGACTCTAGCTGCAAATTACATTTGCTGCCGCTAGGGTGCGTCTAGATTTCTAGACAAATGTACATATTGTAGTGTAAATATAAAGTTTATTGGTGAAACATATGCAGTTTCCAGCCACTGCTGCCACTTCCAGCATTGGCTGTTTACAAAAACAAAATCAGCTTGAATTCCGTTAAACTTTCTATTCACACACACGGTCATTATCTTCTTTCCTTACTCCAGCCAGTAGACTTTGAGATGAACCGTGCCTTCATGCTGACGGTGGTGGTGTCCAACCAGGCCCACCTAGCCAGTGGTATCCAGTCCTCTCTCGAGTCCACAGCTGGGGTCACCATATCTGTCCAGGATGTCAACGAACCCCCTTACTTCCCCACGAACCCAAAACACATCCGCTTTGAGGAGGGCGTCCCTGCTGGAACCAGCCTGACCACCTTCTCAGCCTCCGATCCCGACAGACTACAGATGCAGCAGACAATCAGGTACTGAGTTACTACAATAAATCTGACTACAGAATGGGAATCTTAATTGGGCTAATTCTTTTTTATTTAATTTTCAAATAAACATGGCATGGAATAAACAGGCTTAGGCAAACAGGATATAGTTAACACGGGCCTGCCAATTCCCCTCATATTCCTCCCCCACCCACAACCCAACCCAGATCAGGTCCGAACACAGACTCATAAACGCAGACAGACACACATCAGCCAGGGCACATCACATCAAAAAGGCAGAAAAAAAGAAGAAAAAAAAGGTAAAAATAAATAAATAACTAGATAAAAAGGCTCAGTCCTCCGTGTCGGGAAACAGGCTGAGGGAGTCAACTAATTCTAGGAAAGGGTTCCATGTATTTAGAAATAACGAGAAGGAGCCTTTCATAGGTGTTCTAAGCTTCTTGAGCTTCAAGTTGTCAAGCACTTCTTTAATCCAATGGTCGTGCGTGGGGTAGCGGGCGAGCCTCCAGTTGAACAAGATCAGTCTCCAGGCTAGCAAAGATGTAAACGCCAGGGCCCGCCTCAATGCAACAGGGAGAATCGCATCAGGGGAAATGCCAAAAATGGCTGATAAAGGGTTAGGTGGGACAGTGTGATTATACGCTCTGCTCAAGGTGTCAAAAATGCTCATCCAGAAGGTTGTCAATTTAGGGCAAGACCAGAACATACGAGTATGGTTGGCGGGGGACTGATTACACCTGTTACAGGCATCCCGGACATTGGAGCATATTTTAGACAATTTTGCGTTTGTGTAGTAGACTTTATGAAGGACCTTGCATTGGATTAGGCCATGACGAGCGCATATGGAAGAAGAGTGAACCATAGCCAGAGCATAGTCCTATTGTTGGTCCATAATAGCTGAGATCACTGTCCCATGCAGCTTTTGACAAAGTACGAGGGTTTGCGGAGGCTGGGTATAGTGAATCGTACAATGCAGAAACACATTTCTTACAGTTGGGGTCTGTCGCCAGGAGGAAGTCAGTCAGGGTTTTCGGGGGGGGCGGTTAGGGAAGTGGGGGAATGTCTTCTTGACAAAGTCTCTAATCTGGAAAAAGCAAAAGAGGTGTGACTTAAGCCATAAAGGGAAGAGAGATCTGTGAAGGACGCAAATATGCCATCCTTGTATAGGTCCTTGACACTGACGATACCCTTACTGTGCCAGGTCCTAAATGCCAGGTCTGAGCTCGAGGGTGTAAATACATGTTTTTTAAGCAGTGGGGTCAAGACGGAAGGGCCCTGCAAACCAAAGTTTTTCCTAACCTGACAACAAATCTTAAGCGAGAGGGATACAATTGGGCATGTGCCCACAGGTGTTGAAGGCAAAGGGAGTTGGGAACAGAGAGCATGAGCTCGCCCTCTCCAAGTGTACCCAGACAGGTAGTGAGGCACAGTCGTCGCCCATCCATTATAAGAGTTTTTGCAGGTTAGCTGCCCAGTAATATCGTCTCAAGTTAGGGAGTGCCAGACCCCCCTCAGTCTTAGAGGACTATAATATCGCCTTGCGGATCCTACCGGGTTTGCCACCCCAGAGAAATTTAGATATCGCCCTGTCCAGCTTGTCGAAAAAAGATTTAGAGATACTGTAAGTACCGGGATGTGCTAGAAAAGATAAAGAAATTTGGGGAGGACAACCATCTTAATCTAATTTATCTGGCCCACGAGGGAGAGCGGTAAGACCAACCAGCGGTCAAAATCGCTTTCAGTTTTTTTGACCAGAGGTAAGAATATATATGATATGATATGGCCATTGTAATAAAAAAAAAAAAAAGTAGCAAAATCCGTCCTCAGCCCACTTAAATGACGATAACAAGCATGGGAGATGCCTAGCCAAAGAGTTTATCGCTAGGAGCTCGCTTTTCTGGTAGTTGAGCTTGTAGCCGGAATACGCACTGAACCGTTCCAGAATGTTTCAAATCACAGGAAGTGAGAAGGCTGGAGATGTACAGGAGCAGGTCGTCCAGATACAGTGAGACTTTATGAGTTGTGCCAGATCGTGTGATGCGCTCGAAACCTTCCTACGATCGAAGCCAAATGGCCAGAGATTCGATCACGATGGCGAACAAGAGCAGGGGCAGCCCTGTCTGGTGCCTCTCCGAAGTGAGAAAAGAAGTGGCAACATGTCGTTAGTTTGGACTGAGGCCATCAGGGATAAATATAACAATCTGACCCAGATGATAACATTTTCGCTCGGGCCGAATCTGTCCATTTTGAGGTCCACATTGAGGAGTGAGATTGGTCTATAGCTGCTGCAAAGCAGGTGATCTTTCCCATTCTTAAGGATTAGGGAGATAGTGGCTTTCGATAGGATGTCCGGAAGGTGACGCTGACGAAAAGCCTTGTACACATCTCTTAGAACTGGCGTGAGGAGAGCGGAAAATGTTTTATAATACTCTACAGTGTAGCCATCCTGCCCTGGGGATTTAACGCTCTGTAGGGATTTAATGGCTCCCTGAACTTCAGCAGTGGTTATAAGGCCACCCAAGTCATTCACGGATTCAATGTCTATTTGGGGAAAAGTTATATCATTAAGCGTGCCGTCTGCAATTGGAGGGCAGTCACAGGTATACAGTTCAGCATAAAATTCGGAACATATTTTATTAATGGTGACAGGATCAGTGTGGCTCTTGCCTGTGTTTACTCTAATGGCAGGAATTAGTAGTTAGGTTGCCTCAGCACTGGCCTGATGAGCCAGGAGCTTCCCAGCTTTATCCCCTGACTCAAAAAAGCGCTGTCTAGATTTGAGCAGACGAAGCCTGATTTTATTCGTAGATAAGAGATCAAAGTCTGTCTGGAGTCTAAGACGTTCTCTATAAAGGGTAGAGTCTGGGTCGGCCGCGTGTTTGTCATCGATGTCCTTAATTTTTCGTCGCAAGTCCGCCGTTCGGGACACTTTTTTTTTTATTTTTAAATTACAGACGAAGGAGATAAGCTGTGCTCTGATATAGGCTTTCAAAGCCTCCCATAGTACCCCTCTGTTTGTATCCGGCAAACTCGAAGAATAGAGACTGAGAAAGGGAAGAATAAAATAAAATAAAGATAAAAACGGGGGCGGAGACACAAACAACACAACCACACATACACACACACAGAGTCCTCTGACCGGAAAACCCTGTTAACTACCTGTATCTTGAGTGTCCATTGCACAGCGATATGCCGTCTACACATCCACATGGCTTCCCACTGTCCCCAACTCCCCAAAACAGCAGAGCAGTCCAATATCAAAACAATATCAGAACACACAGGGCATTGGCTTGGCAGCATAACGTGCATAAGGTGCAGTACTCAAGGTCTCAGCCTCGTCAAAGAAATGAGGATATAGTTTAACAAAAAAACAACTCTGAACAGAAGAGGCACAGCTAAACTCTAAGCAAACAGAAACACAGTTGAAATATGTTGCTACATCACAGCCTCGGCTATGTGAGGTCCACAGCGGTCCCGTCCGGGCCAGGCAAAGAGTCAATTCAAATGTACCAGTTGAACGCTAGCCACACCGGCCAGGGCTAGTAGAATCTTTAACGTGCGGAACGTAATACACAAACAGCCATAAGAAAAGCTTGGGGTGACATTAGCAAAGAAAAGTTTGAGGTAGCATTAGCCGTTTATAGCTATGAATCTTACGAGTCTTACCAGTTCAGCACACAGCGAAGTGGGGGATAAGCCTGCATTACCAGGCCAGATGCTAACAGTGGCCCGCAGCCAAGAGCCGTCAAGTGACATTAGCCCCTAGTGAGGGAGTGAGGCTAGCAGTAACCGGCTATTCAGTCAGCTTTAGCTTAGCCACTATGTCGCCAGGCAAGTTCAATCCTCCGTGGGTCCCGAGCTGCGTCGGCGCTGAGAAGAGATGAAATCTTGGGCAGCCTTAGGGTAGGTGAGGCCGCGTTTCAACCCCTCCCCAGTCTTAATGAAGAGCTTGGCGGTGTAGTGCAGAGTCAGCCTGAGGCCCAGGTTGTAGAGTTTTCTCATCACATCTCGGTATGCGGAGCGTTTTTCGACCGCTTCTGGAGAGTAATCCTTAAATATGTGAATCGGGGAACCCTTGTAGTTCAGCTTGCCCCGAAGCCTTCAAGCCTCACGCACAACCAGCTCCCAGATCTGAAATCTGTGGAATCGCTAAGAACCTCAACTACGAATTGAGAGAAAAAAGCTGTCGGTTGAGCACCTTCAATGTTCTCAGGGAGGCAGACTATTCTTATGTTATTTCAACGGGATCTGTTTTCCAGATCAATGGGTTTAGCTTGTAGCCTAGCGTTCTCCTCAGATACCGCAACTAGCTTGGCCTCCAGGGTTTTCATGTCTTGACTCATGATGTTGGCAAATGTCTCCAGCGATGAGAGACGCTGTTGGTGATCCAATAAAGTAGTCTGGAGATTATCTAGCCTCGCCTTGAGTTTGGAAAACACTGTGTTGAATTTGGCATGTAAAGAGCTCTGTCAAAAGCGAGGCCTTGTGGTCGGCTAGCATAGCCGTTAGCGTAGTTAGCACGGCACTCTGTAGGAAATCATCCCTCTTCTGGACCTCTTTCTTCGACTTGCTGGCCATCCTCTCGTCGTGGCGAGGTGTTGCCGAATATGGTTAAATATAAGTGGATAGTTGCAGCGTTTTGGCTGGACTGTACAGAAGGTTAAAGATGAAGAGAGTGAGAGCGATGGAGAAATGCGACTTTCTCAATCATGTCACCACACCAGCTACCATTTGGGCTAATTCTGACATTTTAATAGCATGCAATTAGTTTAAATTCCTTCTAGTGCAAAATCATTTAGATTTTATTATTTAAGTTCTATTACATATGAAAAGTCTCTAGACCCAGGAAAGTAATGCTTAATTGAAGTCTGGTTAGCTGCATTGTAAGTAAAAGCCTGGCAGAAATCCCACCATATGCACTTACAGCATGCTTAAAAGAATCTTGGATATGTTCCATGTCAGTAGTTAGGGGTCAAAGTTCAATAAGGGGACAATATTTTGGCATCACCCATCTCTCAAAGTCTTACTGTGCGAAGTTTATGAGACACTGGAGAACTCTTAAGGATGGTACCCGTAAGGAGGGTAAGGTTAATAGGGAGCAATAGCCTCTGGGGTAATCAGAAGACTGTGCATTCTGTAGATTTCATGAACACATACATGCAGGTGCACACGCACAATCAGCGAGAGAGAAAGAGAACAGGATGGAGGGAAGGGCAGAGAATAAAAAGAACAGCTGGCTCGAACCCAAATGCCTGACACAGCATTATGTCCACCTGCAGTGTTCTTTTTCTGCGCTAAGCCTCCCTGGATTTTAAATGTAAACCAACCTTTAAATGACCAGAAGGCCTTTCGTCAGTCCTGCTGTCAACTTGACAGTAGCAGCGACTGCATTATGGCCTTTCAAACTTAGAGGTAATCTATTAAGTACACTTTGCTATGTATTGATGTTGCGAAGATAAAGCTTTAGATTAGGTGTGTTTCCACTCATGGACACATGAAGAATGTCCTTATAGATTACAGTGAGTGTACTGGTGTAATTTATAACCGGCACGGTATAGTGCAGCAATTGAGTTGATAACACGGCAGTGGCATTGATACCACCTCCTTCCAACACCTTACACTCCAACAGCCCCTTCCTTCCCATTTTCTCTTGGGATAAGATCTAAACAAATTTGCCAGCTAATTTTCCAGCAAATGAGAGTAAATTGGGTGTACATTATAATTTAGGAAGACACCAAAAGTCACCAGCTGGGCGCTCTCTCTCTCTCTCTCTCTCTCTCTCTCTCTCTCTCTCTCTCTCTCTCTCTCTCTCTCTCTCTCTTCACTTTAACCTCTTTGGTTTCCTCCCTGTTTTTCCCAAGACCCCTGCAAGACTGCAGTACTTTACTTCTTGGAAATAGGTTAGCCTATTACAAGCACGCTGTGGTCTGTCACGGTCTCCTTAACACAAACACAAACCAAATCTCCTTCCTCTGCTCTGACCACGCAAGGAAGCAGGACTGTAGACATGGCAAATCAACCACCTCCTCCATTAGGATCCATCTGGATAGGATCACTATCAATCCCCCTGCTTTACACCAGTCCCATAAAAGGTATTTACTCTAGAGTTATGCAAGGGCACTAATCAAAGCTGTTCCCTCCGTCTCTGGAATTCTCAATATTCTGAAGAAAAAGAAATTCAGAGGCTCATTCTTGCCAATCAGCTAAAGCCCTGTACCGTGTTCGCATCACCCTATTACAATTTCATTTTCAATCTTGTATTACACAGAACTGATCTCAGTGTGCATATCTCAAAACCCCATCAATCAAATAGTTCGCTGACATCTCTTTGCATGGGGGGTACATTTAGATATGACACCACGGTTTGTGTTATGCGTAATTTATGGCTTATGTCTTTGCATATGACAAAGAGCTGTATGTCTTTGTAAATGGATGGTGGAGAGACAAGGAGAAGATTTAGAGGGAGCCGTAAAAGTCAAAAGTAAGGTGAAAAAAGACCAAAGGGATTGTGGAGGGAGGCGGAAAGAAGCTGAGGATGGTGAGCTGACACCAGGTCAAGGTTTGAATTTGAGAGGTGCTTATCAAAGGAGGGACAGACTGACAGTGTCCTGTTGGGATTGGGGAGGAGGCAATGTGAACAGGAGCAGAGGCATCATGCATCACCTGTCAGACACCTGACCAGTAAGGTCGAGACATGGGACTGGAGACACTGGCATAAATGATTACCCAAACCTCCTTGGCTAAGCTTGAGACATGCATTTTTCATCCTCAGGGTCGGGGGTTTGAAAAATAAATGTCATACCCCTCCCTGCTGCTTGCTAAGATTACTGGCCTGCCAGGCATAATCATACATCCAGCTATACTCACACACCAACCAACTGAACCATATGAGAGAAACCTTCAGGTAGAGGAGCTTGGGAAAGCATTTAAAATAAGCCACAGGAAGATATAATTACTTTCACACAAAATATAACATTCAAGCCAGATTATTTTTTTAATTCCAGAGTAAGCACTAGAGTAAACAAGGACTGTTTACCTTTCCAAGAAAACAAAAAACTGGCAGAGCACTTCATTAAAAAGTTAGAGATGGGGACTGCCAATTGCCCACAATAATGTTGTTGACAGTTGGGATTTGTAAAGAAAAAACACAGTTTTTACAATCATCATTCTAATGGCCAGAGTAGCCCTATTGTTTACTGAGCGCTATCAGAAAAAGTGAAGTGAAAGTGACTGAAAGCCAACTGCATGCTGACCTTAACTTTTCTGGAGTTTACCTTAAGAATAGAGCTAATAATGCAGTGGATTATCTATTCAGTGTGTCGGAAATTAGCTTGGCTGCAAAGACTGTTCATTCAGGGCTTTATTTGCTTCATATAAAGTTTATTACATCTGCACTGAGGGCTGTTTAGGAGACTTAATTAAAGTGTGGCGGTGGACAGAGCACTCTGCTTTGTGAACAAACCTTTTTGTTTAGGCTTTTATCATCAGAGAGCATGCAGCCACACAGGAAAGAATAGGTTCTGTGGTATTTTATAGCCCATTATGGAGGAAAAAACTCTCTTGCTCTCACACACTATATTCTACTAGAGATGGCCCGATACCATTTTTTTCTTCCCGATACCGATTCCGATACCTGAACTTGTGTATCGCCCGATACCGAGTACCAATCCGATACCAGTGTGTCATATATTTTATTATGTTTTAACAACTGTATACTACTATCCCTGTATGGATGTGATATTATTTCTATCTTTGTGAAACATGAACAAACACAAACCATGAACGCCACAGAACTTTCTTTTATTGTCCACTTTGACAGTCAGTTATAACAGAAAAAGAACATAAATAATCTATTTTAACATAGATTTTCTTTAGGGCTTTATTACGTGGTATCGGATCGGTGCATTAACTCCAGTACCTCCCGATACCGATACCAGCGTTTTAGGCAGTATCGGAGCCGATACCGATACTGGGTATCATCTCCATATTCTACACTCTCCGTTTCCCCCATTTGTCTCTGTTATTTATTTTAAAGGGTGTATTCTAGTGTTATAGCCATGCAGATAATTTTGGTTTTATTTCCAGCCAATAGAGATGCGGTTTTGAGATATCCGCCAAAGATTTTTTTGCTTCCACCCCAACACAGTGTAGGTAAATGGAATTAATTTTGTGTTGCTCATATTTAAAGAAATAGTGGGAAATGCAGTTATGCTTTTTTTTTTGCTGAAAGTTGGATGAGTAAGTAGATACCACTCTCATGTCTGTATGCTAAATATGATGCTGGAGCCAACAAATAATTAGCTTAGCATAAAGAATGGAAGCAAGGGGAAACAGCTAGCCTGGGTCTGTCAAGAGGTTAACGAAAGCTGACACATGTAAAGCTAATTAAAACATTATATGTAGTTTTTTGTTATTGTTTTTTTGTACACAAACCGAAGTGCAAGGACAGCAAGTTGTAGTTTTAAGGGGACTTGTGCCGGGCTATTTCTTAGCCGAGACCAGTGACTTGTCACTGTGAGGTTGCCAAGCCATTAGCAGACTCCAGGCTCCTGTTTGTGAACTCATAAGACACACAAGATACAGTATTGTGTTAATCAGTGACTCTTATTTTAACTTTGGACAGAGCCATGCTCTGCTGTTTCCCCCTGCTCCTCAATTTAATGCAAAGCTAATCATCTGCTGACTCTAGCTTCATATTTAGCATACATAGATGAATGTGCTATCAATCTTTTTATCTAACAGTTGAAAAGAAAGCGTATTTCCCAAAATTTCAAACTATTCATTTAATACATTCATAACATGTTTTTATTTTAATTTTGTTGTTTAATTTCCCTTTAATTTCTGTCTGCTCAGTAAAAATGGCCCTTGTTTTTCTGCCCTCCACTGGTAAGACAAAAATGAAAAGAAAATTCTCTCAGCCCAGCTGGAGAGACTCCGTTTGGCATGGCAAAGCCAATAGAGATGCAGTTAGACACAGAATAGCAGTAAGTATCAAGTCAGTCCTAATGAGAATATTAAAACCAGATCATACAGCCATGCTGCTACTTCTGAATGTTACCTCTCCCTATCTCTTTTCCCCTCCCACCCATTACTGATCATATTCCTCACTCTTTTATCCCACCCTCCCACTGTGATGGACTCACTGTAGTCCTGGTGGTGATTTCACAGTCTGCCAGTTAGTGGCGGTGGGCTTGGCTAGCCTGTGTGAAACCGTCTAGAGTGTGGGAATGTCATCTCTGTGATCCCCTTCCCCGCACTGTGCTACGCCTGGGATCATGCCCACTGCCTGCTGGGAAAATCCCACCTCCCTAACTGCAGGAGAGAGATTATACTCTCTGTCCAACTCCCCACCCCCACCCCTTCTTACCACCACCCACCCCTCCAAGCTTTCCCTCTCCTCCATTTAAGTAGAAATGTACTTGCAGTATTTAACCGAACACTAATAAACAAGTGGGCTGTAGACTGACAATAAATACACTACAATCGAATAAATATTAAAGCAAGGTTAAGGTCAATTCCATTCTCAATTTGAATGGATTTAAAAGCTAGAAGTGTTTGTCATATAACATGGCCTTATTGCCCAAACTGACATTCAGTAAATTAAATCGAATTGATGTATAAACCTTGTTGTGTGAGGCCAAGGTGTCACACGTCCACAGACGGTGTTTCACACACAAAAGCGAAATTGCAACCAAGCGAGGAGGTGGCAGTTGATGAACTCTGCATCACAAAGGGAATGAGACGAGGATGAGAAGATACAGACAGGGATAAGAAAATGTATGAATACAAAAGCACAGCAAGATGAGGTGAGGCGGCTTGGGCTGAGAGAGATCTGATAGAATTGAATGTGTGGAAGCGACAAATGCCCGAGACACAAGAACAGTTAGATCAGAATGAGATTGGGATTCAATCCTGGAGATGATCCCCTGTTCCTTCCCTGCCCTATATCCCAGGGGATGTCGCCACCTGTTCATCCACTTTCCTGTTTGACGATCAACACCAAGATCCTATCATCCTGTCTCTACCCTATGCACAGCTTCCCCATACACACACCATGACATTTGCAAACATACAAGCACTACACTAAAACATGCATGTGTATAACCCTGACAAGCAGTTCAGCCCTCCCCAGCATAAACAAACACTTCATGGAATATGCATAGCAACATACAGGCAGTTGCTGCAGTGCTTAACTAGAAAGGTAATTGACTTCAATGCCTGGTACACAGGAGTGAAAAATTAGGTGAAATTGACTGTTGGCTGCAGGCTCTGGAGGAGAAGTCAATGAAGAATTAAACTGTGCGAGGTCAGGCTTTTGTGATTTCTGTGTGTACGTGCAGGCAATCTTTAAATGAACAGACACAAGAGAAAATTTTAATTGCTTGTAAACACGGAAATGCTAGCGCTAACTTCTCCATCAATTTGTCCTTGTGTGTCTTTAGGTATTCAAAGCTGAACGACCCTGCAGACTGGTTGTCCATCAACAGAACCAATGGTCAGATTGTAACCACTGCAATGCTGGACCGGGAGTCTATCTATGTCAAAAACAATATATATGAAGCCACATTCCTGGCAACAGACAATGGTAAGAACCTCTTTTAATATTTATCAGTGAGCATTTTTTATTTAATATCAGAATGAAGTTTGCTGCTTCCCATTTGCCATTCTTTATTCTTTCTATGTATATCCCCATTCCCACTCATGCTTATATACTATTATTACATCAATATTTTATATATATATATATATATATATATATATATATATATATATATATATATATATATATTAGGGCTGTCAAAATTAACGCGTTAATTTTTGCGTTAATTTTTTTATATTTAACTCGTTAAAAACAATTAACGAAATTAACGCAGCTGTGTTTGTTTACTTCATGTGGCGGCTGAGAAACGTAATACGCCTCCATAAGAGCAGGTGGCACTACTCTGTATTGTTGCCCAAGTAATGTAAACCGGCAGCTGATTGGACGAACGCGTCACATGGGTTTGTTTTCTCCGGATATTGAGAGCCAGACTGTCATGGCGGCCGTTCAGAATACGATCTCATGTTGTACTAAAATAGTTCACTGAAACATGTTTCTGAAAACATTTTAAGCGAGAAATAGGCCGTGCAGTTGCTGAATCTGTCTTCATTTCAGCTCAACAAAGGTCAGTTTAGAAGATTTTCGTCAGATTTTGAGAGACTAGTCACGTCACCTCACTCCACTCGCCATTTCCGGGTGAGTCCCGATATATATATATATATATATATATATATATATATATATGTGTGTAATAATAGTAAGTGCATTTACTAAAAAACACAAGCTATCTATCTTATAAAGCGAGACGTATCTGTATGTGTGTCCGTGTTTGGGGGGAAGGTAACCTGCACATCAGCACCTCGGACTCTTTTCCTACTATTTTATTAAATTGCTGTGAGCTGGCGGAACATAACGTAGCCTAATCTCAGAGATTATTCCTTCAGAGAGCTGTGCAATGCAAGAAAATCTCAGAGCTGAACCGGGCAGATAGCCTACATCTGGTTAATTAAGTCGCCAAAATACCCACCGCAAATCAAATCCCCTACTTCACCGTTAACCGTCAAGCCACTAAACCTGTATGGAAATGAACACCTCTGCTGAAATGTTAAATTTGTTAACGATCCGACACAAGACATCTCTCTCTCTCTCTCTCTCTCTCTCTCTCTCTCTCTCTCTCTCTCTCTCTCTCCCCCCACACACACACACACACACACACACACACATATAGATAGATATGTGCTGTTTAGCTCTCATAACGGGCAGGGTGGGTAGCGCACTGCCATGAGTCCATGACATGTCTGATTACTCCACATTTTAATTGTGATATTTTGTGATTACATTCTGATTCTGCAATGTTCTCTGTCAGGTAAATATAGATGCACAATGTCTTCCTCCATAGGCGCTGATTTATGTTTTCCTCCGTGGGTGCTCACGGGCGCGTGCCCTTTAAAAAAAAAAAAAGTCAAAAAATGTTTGCATTTCAGAACCTTAGGAAACGGACAGCGGCCGACACAAACACACTATTAACTCGATAATAAAGCCGTAAAGTTTCAACTCAGGACAGCGCAACTTCAGATAGAATTGGAGATGAGAAGTTTAACTGACCACCAACTACCGCTGACCTGACGGAGCACCAAGATCGGCAGCTCGCGGTACTCTGTATCCAGCGCACGGTCACCTATTCTGGGGTAACTAGACGATGTAGAAGTAGCCTACACTAAGTCAATAGATAGTAGACTATACAGTGGAGTTGCATATTAAGTGGTTCAGGGTCCTTCTGTAAGTCATTTTGGGGTACACTTTGGTTGTAATAAATTCTACAAGCAGCAACACCACAGGCCAAGTAATCAGCCCGTTCCAAACAGGCACATTTTTAACGGCACTGCACTAGTATATAGTATATTACTGATTTTGATTATGGATATACTATCAAGCTACCTTCTCTAGTCTAAGGCTTTAGTTTTTAAAATCTGGTTCTTAATAAATGGTAGTGGATCACTGGACTGACAAATTCTTTGTAATCCTCAAAAACATTCTGATTCGGTAAGACCATTGCCTGGTATGATAGTATAATAATATGCACATAAGAAGACAGAGTAAGTAACATCCTAGAAAGCACTCTGGAAGGTCAGCTGTTGAAGCCCCAAAACCAGCTGCAGACATATAGTGTTTTCCCTAGGTTTGTGGAAGACTTAGTTGCACGTATTTGGCGGTGGTTTAGGGGTCCTCCCTTAAAGGTCCAGTGTGTAACGTGTTTAATTGTTTATTATCAAAATCTGTGTTGCCCGTTCACAAACTTGTCCTTTTTCATGAATATTTACCACCACCATCAATTCCAAGTATTCCTTTTGGCTTGAAATGAAGTTCATTCGCATGAACTGGGGTAGACGCTCCATATTCATGCGCCATCTTGAATTACGTTATCCGGTAAGGGACATACAGATATACTGCTCCGCCTTTCGCGTTTCTGCTAATGCTGCTAATGGGTATCATAGCTTCCCGGCCCCGGCAAGTTTGAAGAAGGAAACATGGAGGACCACACGTTATCTTAATACATTCTGCGGCGGAGTGGGACAAAAAAATCTACCGGGAAATTTCGTTGACCACCGGACCTTGGGGGGCGGGGGGAGAGATGAATGTTTGGAAATAAGAGGCTTCTGTGGGCCGCTGTACAGGTTAGTTTGACCAGCGGGCAGCAGCGGCGTTGGCCGGAGCGGGCAGCAGCGGCCAGAGTGGGCAATTAGACCAGCCGTAGCGGCCTGAACGGGCGATCAGACCGGCCGGAGCGGCCTCCAAACACTACCGGCCCACTGAGAAAATTCCCGATTCTCCTGATTGCCACTCCGCCTCACACGTATTGAAAATCCAAGTTTCAGGAACAGGAGTCCTCTTCTTCGCCCAGAAAAAGAAAAAAGATATTGAAAAAAAGCAAAAGACCGGCTTTTGGAAGCATGAAGGCTACCATAGCTGTAATACGCAAGGGGGTAAGCATCGCTTCAGAACTCGAGCCATCATGGCGCCATTTTGTTGCTAACTGGCCATCACCTCCTGTTAGTATTGCGCTGACCGCCATTTTTTTTTTATGTCACTTGACTGCGAATAACTTTACATCTGAAGCGTTTAAAGACTCTATTTGTCCGTTGTTTAGTTCCAAAGAAACACGACAATGTATAAAAGGCTCCATTACCTTGTACCTCACATTATGGCTCCGTAGCAGACGTTTTTGTAAAAATAGGCTAACGATTGTGTCATAACCAAGTGACTTACTGTCGCATAGTAGAGGAATTACCGTATAGTACAAGAGAAGCTCGCAGGCAGTTTCGACTTACATGAGATGTTTAGGTTTAATTACTAATGTTAACTAGCATGTTAGTGATCAATAATTAGCCTGTGCCCATGTTATCTCCTTACATACACCTACAGTCTCCGTATCTGTAAGATTGGGAATGATTGAGATTTCTCTTGGCACAGCTACCAGAAGACTTACAACTTTCAGACACGTTGCTCACGTCACATTTTCTCAGTTGGAGGCTGCTCAGTAAAGCTGGCCATCACCGGAAAAGTGCTTCTAATAGCCTTCACTGGTCTCCGTCCAGAACAGCGGGATCTATTGGTCCATTATATACTGTCTATGGTAATACGTAATTTGAACTGCGTGGTGCGAGAGAGTTGATTGCAATATACGATCTCAACGCTAGATGGGAGAAATTCCTACACATTGGACCTTTAACCCTTGTGTTGTCTTCCTGTTGACCATGAACTTTTCCCATCGTTTTTGTCGCATTTTTCTAGGCATTTTTAAACGTTTTTGTCACTTTTTAAATGCTTTTTTTAAAGTCATGGTTAATAAACCTCATTTTGTTGTTTAAAAAAGCATACATTATGAATTATTTTGACTAATAGTTAAGATTGGAGGATCTTCTTTTCAAATGCTATAAAATTGAATAAAACACCCAGAATTCAATGTAAGTAATCATAAATTTTACCCACAAAGAATGTTGTATGGGTTCCATACCATACAACGTGCATCTGTGTTATTTTTGGACAATTTGGTTAAAAGAAACCCATATTTCTGATATTAATTTTTTTTAAACGGGTTAAATTTGACCCAAAGACAACACAAGGGTTAAGAAAATGTTAACATTTTTCAATAGAAGAAAATTTCACATGACTTTGGACCATTATTATTGCTATATCTGTGTCTATCACATTGGAAAAGCTAGAGCAGATAATAAATGAATAAATAAATAACACTCAAAAAGCTTAAAGACAAAACCTGCTTAAGAAGTCCACTGAGGACCAATGGCAATTATTAGATCTGAGAAAAGTCATTTAGTTAGTTTTTATGCTCACATTGATTTTACATTTGTTCGGCTAAGGTGCTGCTCAAAACGACTTGGGTGCTGCACCTAAACCTTATAACGGTATTGAAAACCCTGACATATGGTTGGGATAAGTAAATCTTGTTTGTTTTTTTGTTATTATTAATACAACCCCTCAAATATGGTCAAGTGTCCTTGAGCAAGGCACTCCTGTTGTTGCCAGTGGAGCTGGAGTTGAAAGCTTGATAGTAGATACATGTAAGAGTGAAAAATGTCAGAAATGTTGCTTATTGTTTGATGAAAATGAAGACATTTGTGTGGCTTTAGAGGGATATAAAGACATGGAACCTGCGGCACTCAAGTGCAGTGCAGCTGGTGTAGAGTTAGAGAAAATCCTGGATTCACACAACCTGGTCACACTCTTGATCCTCTCTTCTCTTCCTTCTTATCTTCTGTCCAAGACTGCCTTCTCTGCTTCCCTCTCTCACAATGTGGCATATATATATTTGTTCTGCCACAAAGTTGAAAACTCAAGTTTAACTGAGCACAAACTCAATCACAGCAGACAAATAAGCTCCCTTTTTCTCAAGTGGAAGTAAGTGCTTTTTCTCAAGTAAAAAGTGAATGCTTTTTTTCCCCTCCCCAAATTGCCTTATCGGTGACGTGCAGTGCTCTGGTGTGTTTACCTTAAGTTAAGCAGGCTTTGAAACATTGGTGTATTTATAGGCATGAGCATGTGTGAAGAATGCTCTTATTTGTAACGCAGTGATGCGAGCATACCTATGTGTGTTTCTGTACCTTTTTTTTTTTCATTTTGGTGATGATTGACAATGTCAGACACCATGAAGTGTAACCTGCTGTGCTGATGGGAAAGGAAGAGGCAACAGGATTAGCGGTTGACTCGCTCTTGTTGTTTGAACTTCACAAATATCTAATTTCCTTCCCTGTTATTTCCCGGACTTCTTTTTATTTCAATACATTTCCTATTTTCGTTGAAGCAGGCATTTTTTCTCCGCCTGATCTCTGTAAAGTGCACAGTTTAGAGCCTTGTGTTACTGCAGTGTTTGGCTGATATTGGTCCAAAACCTGAGAAGCCAGCAGTTAAAGTGATGTGGTGTGTGTGTGTGTGTGTGTGTGTGTGTGTGTGTGTGTGTGTGTGTGTGTGTGTGTGTGTGTGTGTGTGTGTGTGTGTGTGTGTGTGTGTGTGTGTGTGTGTGTGTGTGTGTGTGTGTGTGTGTGTGTGTGTGTGTGTGTGTGTGTGTGTGTCTGTAAATCAGTCTGACTGTGGGTGTTGCTGGAGTGCCAGCCATCATAACGTGAGAGGGATTATGGTAAGAACTACTAAGAGACAGTAAGGATAGTAGGACAGGACATGGAGAGGTGGTGACAGCATGGTGAGAAGTACACTTGTATTACTACTACCGTATTTTTATGTTGGCCCCCGACACAATCTGACTGCCTCAGACCCTTCTGACACAGTCTTCCTTTTCCAACAACTATGGTATTGTTTATGTGTTTATGTGCTCTTCGAAGAACGTGTGGTTAGCTTGCCACAAGTCTTTTCACCATGCCTCACATCTCTAAGCCACCATCAAAAAAGGAGTTAATACAAATCCTTTTGAGGAATTTACACAAACATAATTATTTATTTAGCTAGTTAAAACCCACATAATTCTTCTATCAGCTGTGGCAAGCTGCTTCCACATGTCCCCCATACATAGCTGGGATTAACAAAGCTGCAGAATGGGAAAGCGTGTGTGTGTGTGTGTGTGTGTGTGTGTGTGTGTGTGTGTGTGTGTGTGTGTGTGTGTGTGTGTGTGTGTGTGTGTGTGTGTGTGTGTGTGTGTGTGTGAACCACACGTATGGTTAAGTATGAACACGTTTTAAGTTTGCATATAATACTGTACTGTACATTAAGTATGTATATGCATATAATGTGTCCCAGAAGCCACTTTTGACATAATTGTTGGATAATGTTGAAATATTGACAATCACATAAAATGTTGCTTTAAATAGCTTGTAAATGTATTCAAACCTTTGGATAATATTTTACAAAGTAACATTATATTTATAATGTGTCTATTTGATTAATCTCTAAACCAGGGGTCACCAACACGGTGCCCGCGGGCACCAGGTAGCCCCCAAGGACCACATGAGTAGCCCTCAGGCCTGTTCTAAAAATGGAAATTGAATATTGATATTATCTGTTTCCCACCTTGTTAAGTCATTGTTGATAATTATCGTGAGAAATCATTAACATGATCAGGGTCTTCGCATTGATTAGCATCATTAATCATTAATAAGCATATATAACTAAAGGCAAACTGAGCACATTTGTTATTTCAGAAGTATCATTCTGGTAGCCCTTCGTATGACTCAATACCCATGAAGTAGCTCTCAGTTTCAAAAAGGTTGGTGACCCCTGCTCTAGACTATTAAACCTTTAACCTGGCTGGTCTAAACACAGGCTTTAAACATATATAGACTCATTTTTAGTTATGTTTGTGTTGTACTGTTGTACTAAAGCTCCAGTGCCACATCTATCATTGATAACTTGTTAAGCCTTCAATCAGTTGAAAGTTATCTAGTGATCTACAATGTTTATCATAGTATTACCAGTCAGACAGAACTCAAACTGTCTATGGACTCACTTACAGCCCGTCCCTGACTGTGTCTCACTATTCTTGTGGCAAATGTCTTGCTCTGTTGCCAGGTTTAATTGGCAGATTTGTCAGCTTTGCATAAATCTTTGTAAATTACATCGCCCTTATCTCATCCCGGAGATGGGCCCTGGGGTCGCTTGATTCCATCCAATGGCTCAGCCAGTGGGGCATGGCGGGGAAATGACTCGTAATTGGAGGCAGCTAAGGGTAGTCACCCCCTGACACACTCAATAAACAGCTCTGAGCTTTATACTGCTAAGCGCTTTTTTTTTTCCTCAGGTTTCTCTGTGCCACATTTTCATACCGCACATACACATTCAAGCATTCTTCTCCCCAGTCTACTACCTCATTCTCTGATTCTTTAAAGTGTCTATTCTTTACTCCCAATTGCTGATGCTCTGTTCAATCAATGCAAAAGGCTTCAGGATTGTGTCTGCAGATGTGTGTGTGTGTGTGTGTGTGTGTGTGTGTGTGTGTGTGTGTGTGTGTGTGTGTGTGTGTGTGTGTGTGTGTGTGTGTGTGTGTGTGTGTGTGTGTGTGTGTGTGTGTGTGTGTGTGTGTGTGTCTGTGTTTGTGTGTGTGCATCAGTGCATGTTATTACAATCCAAGGCTGACAATATTGTAGTGAAGCAGCACCTGCAGTGGCTGCCCACAGTCGCATCAGAGCCAATTTCTCCAATTGCAATAATAATTTCAACAAACGTACAACATGGACTTAGCAACATTGGTGTAAAGTCTATGGGGATTCATCGAAGAGAATATCACATCTTGAATAGCTGCCAAATTAGCAACATCTGTATGTACAGTACGATTGTTGCTAAAATTGTATGCGGATATAAAATGCCAATCCAGTGGTATAGAAACTGTGTGTTTAACAGATTCCTAAAGTCATTTACACACATAGGACAATTTGATCACATTTAGTTACAATTGAAGACTGCAGGATTAACACAGTGGGTCCATTTACTTCAAACTACCCAGAAGAGAGCAGATAAAAAAAATATGTATTTTGGCTTAATCTGACATTCACAAAATAACAGAATAATGAATATAATGAAGGTATATTATCTTTGTTAAATAATATAATAAATAAAATACACTGTGTGATATGCTGCTATAGTTGGCAATGTGGGTAAGTAGCAAATGCTTCCATGCTGAGTAAATCATATCAAAAGAGTGATTGTTTATGTGTGAGCAGGGAATAATTTTGTATGTGAGCATACAGATATACCCTTAACACATGAGCACATAGGCATACAAGATGTGCACCACAGTTAGAATGCCATCTTCACCTTTCAGAAATCCATTGTTAATATTGCAGGCAGATGTGCATTTATCTGCAGAATCATAGATGGCTCTTCTAGTTTTGTGTAAATACACACAGACAAGGACTTGTTTGAATGTGTTACAGTCATCATTATTGTACCTAAGCCGTCTATATGTGATTGGACGGGCTCTGTCTGCCTCTGGATCGACTCTGATGGTTTTAATTTGGCTCTGAGGCTAAAAGAGGAGCTGGAAAGCGCAACTGTCAAAAGTATTTCTGTCAAGGTCCTACTACAGCATCCCCACCTCTAACATCACCATTTTGAATAGACAGAGTTCCTTTCAGCTCTTCCCTTTCCTTTTTGTATCTCTCTTTTTGTTCTCTTCCATTATTTGCCTTCCCTGTGTCTGCCTTCAACTCCTGTCTCTCTTCCCTCTAAATCGTCCCTTTCACTGCACGCGTCTTCCCTTGTCATCTTTTCCTCCCGTCATGATACTATTTTCTCTTCCCTCTCTCTGCTCCCAGGCTCTCCTGCAGCCAGTGGCACAGGCACGCTGCAGATTTATCTGATAGATATTAATGACAACCCTCCAGCGCTCATACCCAGGGAGTCTCAGATCTGTGAGCGGGTGAACAAGAATGTCCACGGTGTTAACATCACTGCCGCTGATGCTGACACAGACCCCAACGCTGGACCCTTTGTCTTTGAGCTGCCCAACTTTCCCACCAGCATCCGACGCAACTGGACAATTTCTCGGATCAGTGGTGAGGAGGTGTCAGCGTAGAACAACAGCACTAGAGAACATATGGAAATTAATTTATGATCAGTGCCACTGTATACATGTGTAGCAAAACATAGTGTAGAATTAGTCCAACCACATATTACCAATCTTTATACATTTTTTTATATGCTGACTGACCAAAATCAATTTTCCAAAATACCGTTTGCTGTGATACTATTGTTGTTGTTGTTATACAAATTGTAATTTAAAACCAGAAAAAGTGTAGTTTTTTTTAAACTTTTTTATGTGATTTTGTATAAATGTGTGCCATATCATGTATATTGATAAAAAAACATTTTAATTAATACAATGATATTGATTTTAACCATATTGCCTGGCCCTATGTAGAAGCAATTTTCAAGATTTTGTTCAGAAAGTAACTAGAAAGTAGTCTATATCCACGACGTTACACTTCCGGGATTGCTCGGTGCCGCAGGAAATTCCACCGGATGCATGTGTTTTCACCGATGTCTGTTTCCTTCCGCTTTCTTTGTGTTGGAATTATAAACTCCGGTGGATTTATGAGGACTAGGGTTAACTGCTTCTCAGATCTCTGCAGGGTAAATCCAGACAGCTCGCTAGACTATCTGTCCAATCTGAGTTTTCTCTCGCACGACTAAAACAACTTTTGAACGTACACGTTCCACCAAAACAAGTTCCTTCCAGAGGCTATTTTGCAGCCGCTCCATGCGGAGCTTAGCGTCGCCCGTGACCATTGTGATTGGTTTAAAGAAATGCTAATAAACCAGAGCACGTTTTTTTCCCATCCCGGAATGCTGTGTGGACTAGCCAGACCCTCCTCCGCAGCGCTGTGGAGGAAGGACTGGCACAGCGAGACTAGAAAGTAACTAAAATGCCATTTTAGAGTTTTATATTAAAAAATGTGATGATTAGTTACATCTGGTAACTTGTCGCTTTCCTCTTCCCTCTACACAGGTGATTACGCCCGTCTAGGGCTGCGGTACCAGATATATTTAGAGCCGGGGGTGTATGAGGTCCCTGTAATTGTGTCGGACTCGGGGAACCCTCCGTTGTCCAACAGGTCGGTCATCAAAGTCAAGGTGTGTCCCTGCGACGAACACGGAGACTGCACCACTCTCGGGGCCGTTGCGGCTGCTGGCCTGGGAACGGGAGCCATCATCTCCATCCTCATCTGCATCATCATTCTGCTCAGTGAGTATCAGCTGTTCATATCACATTCACACACCTAATATATATACAGACCCAGTCAAACGTTTGACTGTTACTGTATATCATATATATCAAAAAGTTAAAGCTGCCTGCTTTGATTTGCCTTTCTGCCAAAAATGGGCAGTTCAGGACGCAATCATTTAACATTCACCAATTCAATTCAATTCAATTTTATTTATAGTATCAAATCATAACAAAAGTTATCTCGAGACACTTTACAGATAGAGTAGGTCTAGACCACACTCTATAAATTCCAAAACCCCAACAATTACAGTAATTCCCTCAAGAGCAAGCATTAGCAGTGGCTATTGCGACAGTGGCAAGAAAAAACTCCCTTTTAGGAAGAAACCTTGGCAGACCCAGGCTGCAATACAACAAGAAGAATAGTTTGTATGATGGATTAATGTCTGGACTGTTGGAACCCTCTCTGGCATCTCTTGACAAGGAGGTTTTTGTCTTCTCTTCCTGGTAGGGTAAATATCTGCTGCTAGTGATTCATGCCACTGGCTTACTTTGTTGCTGTGGGTCGCATTGTTCATACATATAGACAAGTCTTACAGAAAAATTCAACCGCCGCTGTAGGGTTTCTCCAGCATATTGTAAAATGTCGGATGCTATATTCTGTGTGAATAATCCATTCTTTTCATTATTACTACTACCACCAATATACGTTTTGGAAATGATTCACATGTATTGCTTTTATTTATTTTGATGCATATTTGACCATGTAGATCCCATTGAGTTTTTTTGATTTCTCTCCCAAGGAAGACAAACAAAACACAAGGAAGATGCTTAAAAGAAAATCAAGTTATTTTATACTAATAAATAAAACAATGCTAAAATGAAAGGGTAGACGGGAGGAGTAAGTCATTATAAAACCATTGCGTATAAGTTTCACTAAAGTTAAAGTTTGTTCTGCCACTGCTATGGTTAGGTTTAGGAATAAAAACTACTTAGTTAAGTTAGGGAAAGATCGTGGTCAGGTTTAAAAGAAAACAACAGGGACCTTCACTGTGAGTCTGGGTGAAGTATTTCCTCATTGTCTGTTTTGTTTTTTAATACAGATTTTTGCAGTGTACCCTAAAGGTTTCTTGTGTGTGTGTGTGTGTGTGTGTGTGTGTGTGTGTGTGTGTGTGTGTGTGTGTGTTGATGCAGGCATGGTGCTGTTGTTTGTGGTGTGGATCAAGCGCAGAGAGAAGGAGAGACACACCAAGCAGCTGCTTATTGACCCTGAAGACGATGTCAGAGACAACATCCTTAAATACGATGAAGAGGGAGGAGGAGAGGAGGACCAGGTGAGATCCTCAGAGACACACACACTTACACACACGCTTTCTATGTTGACCTCCTGGGCCATCTTACATCTGTATGCCCGTGTGAATGTGCAGGACTACGACCTAAGCCAGCTGCAGCAGCCTGACTCCTTGGAGCACATTATTAGCAAGCCGCCTGGTGTCCGCAGGGTGGATGAACGTCCCATCATCCCTGAATCCCAGTACCCAATCAGGCCTGTCGTGCCCCACCCTGGAGACATCGGGGACTTCATCCACGAGGTGAATCCACACTCACTCACAAAGCGGAGACACAGCTCAACCGTCATTAGATTGTTTCTCCGACAGCGAGCTGGCCTCTCACTTCCACTTTCCATCGATCTGACATTTAATGTGATTACTCATTTCTGAATGCTTTTCAATATGTTAACTCCAGTATGGAGATGGGAACATCATATAGTTTTGTTTTACTTTACAGCTGCTCTCACGGCACCTGCTCTATTCTCACACACACACACACACACACACATACACGTTGTCACACACACAACTTTAGTGTTGGGACACTGATGCGAGAAAATGCTGATTGACAGACTCATGACAACACGTTCACACTCGAGAGGTGTTGGCAGCTGTTCAGGTTTGAGCCATCCAGCCTTGTCGCTCTCCTCTCTCTCTCTCTCTCTCTCCCTCCCTCCCTCTATTTCTCCCTCCCTCTCTCTCCACCCGCTCACACGTACTCACCTGATCTCGCTCCAGCAGTCTGGTAAAACACAAACACAGCCAACACATGGTGTTCCTGCCATGCACTGTACCACTGGGGGTTGAGGCTTTTTAGGTTTCTTTGCGTAGCATCTCTCTGTGTTTCAGTGAAGTGGATGAAGACCATTCTCTTCACCTGACCAAACCTTCAGGTCAATGCCACTCATTTGTCATATTAAGAAACAAGTGTGGGTTTGCACGTTGGCAGAAAACATACAGATCTCCGTACATCTTACACATGAAACGGTAACAAAATCTTGATGAAAAGGGTTTGATCACATATTGATAAATCAATTTCAGACTTGGCCTATGCATCCCGTTATTAATGTTTATACATGAAACACCCTAATTTATGTACACCCTACATGTAGTACAGGATACAGGGATTTTCAGTGATTTAGAAAGTGAAAAGATGTTTCTAATGCTATTTATAAGTGCTTGTGTGTGATTGGCTGTGTTTTGTTTTGTGTCTCATCTCTGTTCGGTTTCTTCTGCTGTACTCCTCCGGCCTCTCTTACCAAAGAGATCCTGATCTCAATGTTGAGACTACCTGAGTAAATAAAGGTTGTAATAATTTAGGCCTACTGAGCTTTTACCACAGAAACTTGCCCCAATGAAGCCTCTAGTCTTTGAACTATTTATCAAAGATTCACCAAAAGTAGCTTGTTTAATATTACATTACGTAATTCATCTAGTATGATAACAAAAAATATGTGCTGTTATTAGATTAGATTCAAATTTTGTACCACTATTGTACACAAGTACAGTGAAAGAGACAATGAAAGATTATGAAATAATATAATGTATTTCCAATAGCTTTCCATGGACAATGCCATGTATCCTTTATTTAACTGCATACAGTTACAGGATAGAATTGATGAAGTGCCAGGAGTAGAAAGTACTTTTCTGAGGTACATAAGTATTACTGCTTTATGGTACTTTATACCTCTACTATCTACTAATTTTGTACTTTTTACACCACTACATTTAGTTATAGTTACTAGAAGTAGAATATTGAGATTGTACAAATATCAGTTTATAAAATATTATTCATTGTTATAGATTAAACCACCCACCAGTATACAAGGGAAAAAAAATCAAACCCAGCTTAACCAGCTGCAGCAAAATGACGCTAATATTTCAATTATCTCATATAATATAACACTATTCTTCTCTATTCTTTACAATGAATACCAATTTACACATAAAGGTCTGTTTAACAGTCATGGAAAGTACTGCTCAGCCTGTGAATGCAGGTACGTCCTCTGTGGCTCTAGAAAATAACCCTGATGATGTCATCAGGGGTCTTCTCTGCCCGGGCTCGTAGATTACACGTTTGTAACAAAAGTGTTGGTTACAAACTGCATAAACTGTCTAAACTGCATCATGGGAAATATAGGATTGAGCATTTTCAGAGCTTGACCCATATTGCGGACTTTTGTCAGGATATCTCAGCCCCTACTGCTTCAATTTTTACTCTTTTATTGATGACTATTGTGTGAATGCAATACTACATCACTGGAGTTGACTTTCAACATCTTGTTGCTTTTTCATCAACCTGCCTTTTTATTTAAAAGTATATTCTCCCCTTCTTCCCTGATTACTTACCACTACCTTTCCTCGTCTCTGTCCTGTTTAGGGTCTGCGAGCAGCAGACAATGACCCCACAGCTCCTCCGTATGACTCCCTGCTGGTGTTTGACTATGAGGGCAGTGGCTCTACCGCCGGCTCCGTCAGCTCCCTCAACTCATCCAGCACGGGGGACCAGGACTATGACTACCTCAACGACTGGGGCCCCCGCTTCAAGAAGCTGGCCGACATGTACGGAGGAGGGGATGATGATTAAATCTGCCCAGTCAAACATACACACGCACACACACACCCTCGTTCCGTCAGCTGGCCTGCCATGCTCTGTCCCTCTAACACATGGGGCTATTAAACCCTTATTGAACACAAGTTACCAATGACATGTTCACACTGACCAACTGACTGACCAACCAACCAATCAAATTACCCACCACAGAGGACCGGTGTTGTGAGTCAGTTCCGGGTGCTCTTCTCAACCGTCTCCTGCTCTAAGACTGAAACGGAAGCTCTCAATTGCGGGCTTCACATCGTTTGTATTTCCAAACCCTTGTACTTTTTTTCATTTTTGGTTTTAAGCTAGATGTGGGTTTTAGTTTTTAGTTGTCAGGTTTTGTTTTTCCTTTAGTTTGTGTAGCTTTTTTTTTTTTTCGTCCACACTCCCCTTTGATTCGAGCCGTTCCCTATTCCTGAGGGTTTTCACTTTTCCCTCGCTATCAGCCCCCGCCTGCCTCTCTGCAGAAACTTTAGGTTGAGTCGCTTGCTTTGTCTGAGAGGAAAAGAAAAAAAGAACACAGATATGAAAGTCCTTCCTATACACAGGGCCCTGGTTTATTCTTTCTTGAACTTGAATTACTTAGAACAGAAGCACTGTTGTTTAAAAAGTGCCTTCAGTGGTGCGTATTTTAGCAGACTCCCGCTAACTCAGGATTGGTTGCCATTTTCTGGGCTTACATGCCTCCATATGACCCCTGACCCTTTAACTCAGACCTCCCCCTTGTCATTTCTACCATCCTGCAGGGCTGTGGTAGCTGCAGGAGATGTCAGTATCGGTTTCAGAGGAGCATTGACTGGCTTACGCGGGCGCTTTATGTAGACATACTGTACATAGGCCTACAGTGTGTATGTAAGTTATGGACAAATCATTAACTTTTCAAGTCAGGCGAACACGTGCTCCTAGATCACAGCCAACTTGAATGTGATTACTGAAATCACAAAAAAAAAATTATGGGACTGTCTTAGAGAAGAAATGCATTGCGTGGTTTTGTTAATTGTGGCTTCAATAGCAGCTGTGTTTGTTTTGAGCTCTCAGTATTTGCACAAAACTTGATGAGGCTTGTTACAAAATTTTGAAGATTGAAAAGTCATACGTGTTGTTGTATATGAAGTAGGCATGAGGGTTATTTAAGGAGACTTTGCCTTTAAGATCATTTAAGGTGTGCATGTGTATCCCTTCACCCAAAGGTAATTAACATGGCACCAGTTATTTTGTGGTAAATGTGTCAAAGAAAACTATATAAACTGTACAAACACGAGGGAAAAGAAAATACTAGATTACTTTAAATAGCTCTGACAGCGTTACATACAAAGTTGTGAGCTTATACGAGCCCCCATTATGAGATCCCTTTCTCTCTTTTGTATTTTTTTTTTCTTTTGTTGATTCACTGTTGTTTTTCAGCAAACTTTTAATATACAAACTTTGGTGCTGGTCCCTGTCACAGAAACTAGGGGAACTGAGCCTCAGCCAGGGATTTAGCGCCTTCACAATCTGTCTCTCTTCAGGCAGCATTTCATTCATCTGAAATTTTCTCCTGAAATGTTTGGCTGCAAGTTCAAGAGGTTTTGAAAAGAAGTTAGAGTAAGGGAAAGTCTGTTGTGAAGTTCTGTACTTTATCAATGCAGACTTGCAAAACTAAAGCTTCAGTAATAGCGCTTTAAAAGACAGACATTTTGAAAGACAGTCTTGTTGTGACTTAGTGAAAAAGCAGCACTACCCATGGGCTTTTGTTATTACATTTCAGACACCCAGAACTGCATATAGAGAACTGAAAGAAGAGCTTTAGTCTTTGTATTAAATTATTTAAATATGCAAAACAAAAAAGGACAAAGGTGAATGATAGAAAGGTTTAATCATTCCTTATCTTCTGAGAGCCCAATGAAACACTCCTCGCTTGTAGCCAGTTTCAGCTTGATGTGGATTGACCAGATCTTCTATTAATTATGAATATGATGAATGCTTGAAGGAAATCTCAGTGACAACAATGTTCTTCAGATCCTCCACCTCTCATTTTTCTCCGGCTGCTTTTCAACTGTTCCTCACCTGTTCATGGTTCATATGAATTTTATGAAATAAGCTGTAGATAACAACAATCTTAAGTTTTCACAAAGGGTAATATAAATTGTAACTATACTTCAGGCTGGATAGAAAATAATTAACTTCTGACAAGATATACATTGAAAAAAATGTCATGTTTATGCAATGAAACAATAAAATGATGAAAGTTTGATTTGACTATAAACAAGGGAAGACAGGTCATAGTATAATTTATAAGGTCAACAGGGTAGGAATCTCTTGATATGGATGTATACATAAATGAGCGAACATTGCACCTTGCTATGTAGAAACTGACAGCGGACAACATGTTCAGGATGGCTGTCAGCTTAGAGCGAAAACAGAGTAGACATGAGAAACTGAGTCATTTCCACAGCTTGCTGCTAGATAAGCTGTTTATCTATCCGATTGCTCCTCAGCCTACAGAATATCTTCACAAAATAAACACAGCTGTTACTTTCTGCTATTTGTGATTATTTCTGACCTATAAATGTTGTATATACAGAACATTTGTATACATTTGGTAACATAATTTCTGTGTGGTCTTTGGATTTTCTTTAACTCCAGTTTATTTTTTATGAATACTTGGCAAGGTATATTTCACCACAAAAAGCCATGTGCATTTAAGAGAATCTGTATGATTCTATATGAGCTTACAGCCATACTCACATCGCTGTTCAAGTTTAGCTTCATCGTGGTGAAAAGGTTTCACTTTAAACCAACTTGTACAGTCTATACTAGCACACACTCACTCCTCTAGGCCTTACTGTATATATGTGAGTGTTCTATATTATACTGTATGAGCCCTTCCAGCACTGTTCTAATTCAGCTGCAGAGCTGAAGGCCATGCAGTGTTCACAGAATAAAGGCGTGTTTCAGAAAATGCTCGTGCTCTCTAATCAGACGTTCAGACCGGGTTTGGGGCCAAACATAGCAGGAGGCCCACACATACACACACTTCACACAAGGTAACTGACTTTTATACATACATACATACATACTTGACACAATGCCATTATGATACTGAATGTTATCAATGAATCGCATTGACACATGGCAGCAAATCATCAGTGGAGTCAGTCTTAACCCCCCTTTTAAATGCAATTAGTGAGGGGAAATGAAGGAAGATTGATTATTACTTGTTACATACTTGGTCCACTTGTCTTATTGATGTTCTCTTAATAAGGGGGGAATTAGCAAATGATAGAATGAAGGAAGCACTATTGAACTGCTGTAGTCCACCACTGTCCACTGGCTGTGTCAACAACGGCTCTTCTGCCTCTCTGACTGGTGTTAGTTAAAGGACACTTGGTCTCACTCGGGACACTGCCTTCCCATGGACACACATGACGGGAGGCTCCAGCAGAAATCAGACTTTTCCTCTGCTAAGGCCAGAACTACAAAGACAGACAGGCAGCAGTGTTTCATACGATACCCAACACTGCTTAAGTCCAAGTGTACATAATGTAGTATTTGCTTGAAGCTAAACAGACCAAGTTAGGCAAACTGTACCTGTACAATTGGAGCTTTTTGCATGTGTCTTTTTATAATGGACAGATGAGTTCTATTACAGTAACCATACAACATGTTAAAATGTGTCGCAGCCAGCATGACCGAGGTTGCAGTCCAGAAGGGATTCTGCTGTACCATACTCACTTAGTTTCAAATGGAGGAGAGAAAAAAATCTGAAAAAAGTATTGCACAGTTATCGAGTCAAAAGACTTTTTTTGTAAATTGTCAACAGCACAAATATTTTGTATTGTTGTTTGTACCATTTTGTAAGAAAATGAAGAAAAAACAAAAAAAGGGAAAGAATCTCTTGTTTCAAGCGTGTGTTTATAGTGCCACTGCAATCTTGGTTTCCAAATACCGTACAGTAAATGCGCAGCCTTGCAGATCAACCTTGTAATATAGATGCCTAGCTGGAGACTCCCTGTCAGCACCATGTGTTATAAATAAAATGTCCCCTCCTTATAAGAACACTGTCTCCTGTCTTTTCTTTGCTGATTTCTGCAAGCCATGCTTTTCTAACTCCGTGTTACTTTTAAAGTGGTTATTTTGAGATTGTTGTTGAAGTTGTGATACATTATAGAAAGAAGATAAGACATTACTTAAAAATAAAAACAATATTACTTTAATTTTAATTAATCATACAGTAGTCCTAACAATTATACTGTGACTTTTTTATGACTTTTTTCGACATACTATACTGTGGCTTTTTTCAGCATTCTACGTATACTATGACTTTTTTCGACATAATATACTATGACTTTTTAATGAATGTTATTTGACGCACTATATTATGACTTTTTATGATTTTTTTGTCATACTATACTATGACTTTTTCATGACTTTTGTCGACATACTATTCTCTGGCTTTTTTCGGCTTTCTATACTATGACTTTTTTTTCGACATACTATACCATGGCTTTTTTAGGACTTTTTTCAACATATTATACTATCACTTTTTGATAACTTTTTTTGACATGCTATATATATACTATGACTATTTCATGACTTTTTTCGACATACTATACTATGACTTTTTTCGACATACTATACTATGACTTTTTTCGACATACAATACTGACGTTTTTATCATACTATACTATGACGTTTTTCAACATACTATACTATGACTTTTTTAGGACTTTTTTTGATATACCATACTATGGCTTTTTTAGGACTTCTTTTCAACATATACTATCACTATTTTTTTGACATACTATGCAATGACTTTTGGTGAATTTTTTCCACATACTATACTATGACTTTTTTTGACACAATATGCTATGACTTTTTTCGACATACTATATATATACTATGACTATTTCATGACTTTTTTTGAAATACTACACTACAACTTTTTTCGACATACTATCCTATGACTTTTTTCGACGTACTATACTGTGACTTTTTTATGAATTTTTTTGACACACTATACTATGACTTTTTTTATTTTTTTTTCGACGTACTATACTATGACTTTTTCATGACTTTTGTCGACATACTATTCTCTGGCTTTTTTCGGCTTTCTATACTATGATGTTTTTTCAACATACTATACCATGGCTTTTTTAGGACCTTTTTTCAACATATTATACTATCACTTTTTGATAACTTTTTTGACATACTCTACTATGACTTTTTATGATATTTTTTTGACATACTATGCTATGACTATTTTATGACTTTTTCGACATACTGTACTATGACTTTTGGTGAATTTTTGTCGACATACTATACTATGGCTTTTTTCGACATATTTAGTTCCCTTTCAAATGGTGCCCCATTTGTAAGGAACATGCATTTGTGGGATGAGTTGCAGCGCTGAGTATGTGGGTTGCGCCCATGAATTTGCCAAATTTACTTTTTTTGACATACTATACAATGGCATTTAACCAAGTTTTTATTGATATACTATGACTTATGACTTTTTCAACATTCTATACTTTTTTTTTACTTTTTTCATATACTATGACCTTTTTAGGACTTTTTTCGGCATATTATACTGTGACTTTTCTAGGACTTTTTTTGGACATACTATACTTTGACTTTTTATGAATTTTTTGGACAGACTATACAAATGGCTTTTTTCAACATACTATACTATGATTTTCTTTTATCACTTTTTTCAACATACTATACTATAACTTTTCTAGGACTTTTTTTCTTGATTTACATACTATACTATGACTTTTTTTGACACAATATGCTATGACTTTTTTCGACATACTATATATATACTATGACTATTTCATGACTTTTTTTGAAATACTACACTACAACTTTTTTCGACATACTATCCTATGACTTTTTTCGACGTACTATACTGTGACTTTTTTATGAATTTTTTTGACACACTATACTATGACTTTTTATGATTTTTTTCGACGTACTATACTATGACTTTTTCATGACTTTTGTCGACATACTATTCTCTGGCTTTTTTCGGCTTTCTATACTATGATGTTTTTTTCGACATACTATACCATGGCTTTTTTAGGACCTTTTTTCAACATATTATACTATCACTTTTTGATAACTTTTTTGACATACTCTACTATGACTTTTTATGATATTTTTTTGACATACTATGCTATGACTATTTTATGACTTTTTCGACATACTGTACTATGACTTTTGGTGAATTTTTGTCGACATACTATACTATGGCTTTTTTCGACATATTTAGTTCCCTTTCAAATGGTGCCCCATTTGTAAGGAACATGCATTTGTGGGATGAGTTGCAGCGCTGAGTATGTGGGTTGCGCCCATGAATTTGCCAAATTTACTTTTTTTGACATACTATACAATGGCATTTAACCAAGTTTTTATTGATATACTATGACTTATGACTTTTTCAACATTCTATACTTTTTTTTTACTTTTTTCATATACTATGACTTTTTTAGGACTTTTTTCGGCATATTATACTGTGACTTTTCTAGGACTTTTTTTGGACATACTATACTTTGACTTTTTATGAATTTTTTGGACAGACTATACAAATGGCTTTTTTCAACATACTATACTATGATTTTCTTTTATCACTTTTTTCAACATACTATACTATAACTTTTCTAGGACTTTTTTTTCTTGATTTACATACTATACTATGACTTTTTTTCGATATCCTATAGTCTACTATGACTTTTTTTCGACATACTATAGGCTACTATGACTTTTTTTCGACATACTATACTATGACTTTTTGATCACTTTTTCTGACATACTATACTATGACATGTTTTATGACTTTTTATGACATACTACACTTTGACATTTTTATGACACTATGACAGCCTACTATACTATGACTTTTTTCATGACATATTTTATGAAATTTTTGACATACTATGACATGATTTATGACATTCTATGTCATAGCCTACTATACTATGACTTTTCATGAAATACTATACTATGACATGTTTTATAAGTTTTTATTAAAGTATATAGTATAGTATAGAATATAGTATACTATATTGTATAGTATGTCATAAGACATTTTTTAAGATATACTACACAATGAAATGTTTCATAACATTTGTATGACATGTTTTATGACATTTCTGATAATAATAATTATAATAAATTGTATTCATGGGCGCCTTTCTTTGTACTCAAGGACACATTATATAAACAAATAGTAAAAAATAAAAACAGATGCAACAAAGACCACACATAATTGCAAAGCAATAAACAATAACGAACAGATACTATAAAATCACACTGAGTATGCCAGTTTGGCTGAATGCTCTGGACCCCATGGAAGACAGTGCAGGAGAAGTGATTAGAAGCATGGAAGAGGAAGAATGGAGAGTACAGTCAGGGGTGTAGTCGTGGAGGGGGTCAGAGAGGTAAGGAGGTGCCATGTTGTGGAGAGCTTTGAAAGTGAGAAGAAGAATCTTGAAGTCTATGCGGTGTTTGATAGGGAGCCAGTGCAGTTGCTGAAGGACAGAGGGTGATGTGTTCGATGTGTGGGGTTTCTGGTGATGATCCAGGCAACTGTGTTCTGGACCAGTTGAAGTTTTTGTAGGAGTTTGAGTGGGAGACCAGAGAGGAGAGAATTGCAGTAATCTAAATAACAAGTGTAGCGGTGCTGTTAGGTGTGAGAGACGGACGGAAACAGTTAATGTTGCGTAGGTGAAAGTATGCAGACAGAGTACTATTATTGATGTGAGATTTGAATGATAGAGTGTTGTCAAGGATGACACCTAGACTATTAACATGTATTGATGACATACAATACAATGACATGTTTTATTATACTTTTATAACATACTATACTATGATATATTTTATGAATTTTTATGAAATACTATACTGTGACATGGATAATGAGTCTTTATAGCCTACTATGACATGTTTCATGAGTTTTATGGCAAGTTCTAGTATTCTATGACTTTTTTCATGACATTTTTTATGGCATTCTATTGACCTTAGTGTGGGCCAAACAGGCAGCTTCACCTAATAGGTCTGTTTTCTGTAAAAGGCCCACTAAGACCTTGACATAAGCATACAATCTAAAATGACCTAGTATACTACGACATTTAACTACAGCTGTCTAAGATCATACTGTACGCAAATATAAAATGAGGATTTTATCCAGTTCATTTTGCAAATATATTTATTTTTCTAGTTTGGTCTCTGAACCTTGTCTATTGATGCACCAGAAAAAGTTTGAACTTGGTCAAGTATATGTAATGTTTTAATAGTTTTATTTGTGTTGCTAGGTAACATCTAGACAGAAAGCTTATGTCTGAAACTGTGAAATTGGCACACATACTACAGACAACAAGAAAGGATTCAAATAATTAAGTTATTTTCATCTTAAAATCCATGCTTTTTAGAGCACTTTGTTAAAATTATTACAATTAATTTAAACAGAAATTTCATTGGTGAAAATCTCAAATGTCAGAAAATAGTTTTTAAAATATTCCCTATAGATGATGGTAATGTACTATTTGCAGCAAGATAAAATAAATAAGATAACAGTAACACACACACACACACACACACACACACACACACACACACACACAAACACATCCTGCACCTTGTGAATCACCACATACTCTTTCTTTATTGACATTTCAGCTCTGTTTAAAATCTTAATTTAGGAGTAGCCTCTGTAAAAATGGATGAAATACAAAGGTAGAAGATAAGCTCAGTTAGCAATCAGCGCAGGCAGTCAAGGCAGCATGAGGAGCAGGACAAGATGACCCTTACTTGTTCTCTTTTAGCACAGCAGGTCAATGAACCAAGCGCAGACAGCATCTCCTTTTCATTGATTGACCTGTCAGAGCACGTCAATGCACAGATGAACAGAATAAGCCCCGCTGTTACACACTGCTCACACATGAACTCACAAATCTCTCTCCTCAAACTACAAAGAAACTGAGGGTGAAGGGAAACCTGCTCCTGCCCTCCCACCAGCCAGATTCCAGGGTTGACAGGAGAAGTCAAGATGGATTAATTCAGGTAACACTCACACAAATATTGGCATTGTCCCATGCTGAATTTTGATTCCGTGTTTAATACATGTGGGTGGGTTTACAACTGATAGCGATCCATTATTATTTTAGCAGCTTTACTTGCTAAGTTTTGAAGATCACCACTTTCCTTGCATGCTATCTGGAAAATACGTTGATCTGTTTTTTAATATTAGACATGACTGAAAGAGAGCTTCTCTTATTTTAAAGTAATAGTCAGACATTTGGGGAGATATTCTTATTTGCTTTCCTGCCAAGTTAGATGAGAAGTAGCCTACCACTTTGGTGTTTGTACAATAAATGAAGCTAAAGTATAGTCAGCGGCCAGCTAGCTTATAGCATAAAGACTGGGAATAGCTTGCCTGGATCTGTTGAAAGATAACAAGAACTCTAAAGCTCACTATAAAACATGTCTTGTTTCTTTAGTCCACACAAAACTCTAAGTAAAAAGCAACGTGTTCTATATCCCCTGTTTGCTCTGTTTATGCTAAGCTAAGCTAACTGGCAGCTGACTTTTAGTACTTAGCCAATTTAAAAATGTGTTGTTTTTTTTTTTACATATTGAAGATATCATAAGCTTTGAAATGTGCTAGTAGGCAAGCTAGGTGTTTCCTAATGTCTTTATGCTAAGCTAGGCTAACCATCTCCTGACTTTAGCTTCATATTTATAGGAGAGATATGGTATCAATCTTCTCATCTAATTTGGCAAGAAAGGTAATAAGCATGTTTCCAAAGTCAAACTATTCCTTTAACTGACAAACACTGCAATGACAGAAGAAAAGCTTCTCTCTTGCACTTGATGTGACACACAGAAGCCTGGATCTCTATCATTAAACACAGAAAGCATCACCGCAAATGAAATCTCCGTCTGGTTGGGTTTTATTTTGGCTACAGTGCTTAAGCTGGGATAAGGCAGACCTAGACAAAACTAACATACACAACTGGCACTATGACTGTTGCCAGGAGAGGTGTTATTGTCATACACTGTAATGTGAGTGTGGGGGGAGATTAAGGGCTGTATTTTCTCCCTTTGTGCATTTGACCAGTGCATCCCATGATGTTAATGTCACGGGCATCACCAATTTTGTAAAAGCTTATTATATGTCTGCTGAATGAAATGGTCAGCATTAAGCAAACGCTAGACTCCATAAATGCACCAATTAATCTTTCCATTTTAGTAGAAAGACTATATTTTTGAAAAACTATGTAGATCTAAGTAATCTGAATTCATTCATCTGTGTTCTTGTTTAGCAAATAGGCCCAAAAATATTGGAAAAACTAATTCACTCCTGAGAACTGAATGTGTATTACTTTGCATATTTTAAAATGTTTTTGACTTGATGAATACAACAAAGTGTATATCCAATAAAACAACTTGCAACCCCCTCAAAATTATCTCATCTCACTACAGTATTGATATCGGGTGATGACTCAGAAATGATGTTGGGAGACCTCAAAGATGACGACCAGTCCGAAGAGTACAAATCAAATGCAGTTTTATTCAAACAGTGAACAAACTTTCATGACACTGGGACAACCATGAGCATACAGACACGTCTGCCCAAGGATGACCAAAATGTACATCAAAATGGATCCCTTTTAAACTCTTTTTGTGCTCACACAGCTTAAGATATCTATGTCAGCGCACAGGTTTTACTCTCAAACTGCACCTTTTATGGTACGTGCTCCTAATAGATTCCCACATTCCTGGCTCCAATTCCTCTGTGTGACAGTTGTGCCCAAACTCATAATAGATTCACACATTCTTATGGAGTTATATTACTGCCATTAGTCAAGAGCGCATTATTTCAATTTGAGAGCATTTCTCACTGATATTACATTCAGATTTCTTGCTCTCACACTCAAATAGTCACTGCTCGTGCTTAGATTTGCTCTGCTTGTGCTCAAACTTTCTGCTTAGACTCAGATATGTTGTTGTTTGGACAGATTTCCTGCTCTCAGCTTTGAACCTTCTCCTCGCACTCAGGCTGATTCTGCTTGCTTGCAAATTTTCTGCTCTTGGATCTCTCCTGCGCGCTTGGATTTTTTTGTGTTATAACCATGCCAAAAGTCAACAACCAATAGAATGCCAGCTGTAGTGTTGACCAATGAAATGATCCCTGCCCCGTTGAGGGTGCATTCACTTTAGAACGTCTGTGGAGGGTGGCTGCACTGTAACAGATAACTGTAACCAAGTTTATATATCCCCGCGCCGTTCATTGCTTTATTATAAGTATATGTCAACAATGTGCACAGAATGGTCGACGCACTTTCACCTGCACCCATCAGGAAACGGGAGAAAGCTTTGAAGTGGGACATATCAAGTTATGTCCACAACTACGAGGGTGAGTAACATAACTTAAGCACCTAGCTAGCTAGCTAACATACAGTATGGTGCTACCATATAGCCTAGCTTGATGTCCATACAAAAATTGATTTTCTTTATTGTATAGCTAGATTGAACGACATATGACGGAATGTATGTGTATATGTGATGACCTCACTTTGTATTTTTTCCTCGTTTGATTAACCATGTTCCTGGGATTTGGCTGATTTCATGTTAGAGCCAGTAGTAAAACCTAAACTGTAATATAACTGAAAGAACACCAGAAACTGGATTGTTTGTGTCAGTTTTTGCATCACTGTTGTGTTGTTCATCAGAATTTAGTCTTCATTCCTTCATATAGCATTAGTCTTAGAGTTTTTGTGTAGAGTATTTGAGATAAAGTAATTACATTCCAATGATGCATAGTTCTTGAATTGTTGTGCACAAAAACACACACACATGACATAAAACATGTCCTCAATATAATGTTCATGCTCATTGCTTCAGTGCGTAGGCATCTGCCAGAATCGCTAGTTCCAAATTCATACCTTCTCATGATGATGAACCAGACAAGATGAGTGATAACAGAGATGCTGTTAAACAAGAGAAATAATGGATTAAAAATCATTGTTTACTTTATATCTCTTACTCAAGGATTCGGTTAACTAATGAAGTGTCTGAGATAAACACTATAACAGAAGAGAATAGTCTCATTCAATAAATAACAAAAGTCATAATCCAAATATTAAACTTCTGGAGAAGTCGGAAGAGGGAATTACATCTGAAACCTCAGTATCAGATTTGACTATATATATATGTATCAGACTGATATTCCAGATGTTTCCATTTCTTATTAATATCTTTTTTATCTTAGATTAAAAACTGTACTTCAGAATGATGTTAATAACCTATCAAGAGCATCAGGGGGGTGTGTACATATTCTGATATTTTTGATATAAGGTAAGCATATAGCTAGGTATAGACGTATCTTCCCTGAGGGAACTCTGTAGACACAGTCAGACCAGTCATCCATCTACCCAAACCATTTCCACATATTCTCCATCAGTGACTTTCATTTCCTCTGTGATGGCCGGAAGGAATGGCCTTAGTCTGATTGGATATCTATCTAATGGCTGCTTTAGTGGACTGCCGGACCGCCTCTGGACCCAGACATGGCGAAATAGAGATGGCAGGGGCGGTCTGTGTTCTGAGTCCTCTCAAAGTAATGCATTTACACTCTGAATGATCCAAAGTGCGCCACTCTGTGTAATAAGAATAAACAAATAGCCGTAACGCATTGGCTTTATTGTCTTACATCAATGTTGATTTATTCACAGCCGTGTGGGGTATTGTATGCAGATTGCCTGATGCCCCCGCGGTGAACTCCTCATCTAATCCTTTCAGAGAGTAACTGCACTGCAGGGGGGAGTGGGCTCTCACGCGAAATGAGAGAGGGTTCAAACAGTCAAGAGAACCACAAAAACGTGCAGGGAAACACTCTTGAAAGTTTACGCTGGCCTTTCCACCGGTCAAATCAACAAAATATATTCGATTCATACAGAGCTTCTAAGGAACCACAGTTTGGATGGCAGCGGCAGGTAGGATGAGTGCTATGATATGATGAGAGTCATTTTAAAAAGGCATAAAGGCGTCTAAAAGCTGAGATTGGAAGTGATAATGTTTCCTCCCGGGTCAGTAAGACCACACCCCGGAGAGAACAGCTGCAGCTGACCACATTATGGATGGCGAGGGACAGAGATAAAGGAGTGAAGCTCTGGGCCCATAGTACTGCCTGAAATCAGATTTAGATTCCATTCTTACGTCCAAATCATATTATGCTCCACAGCTATTCACAGAGTAGCTATCTATCACTCACATACACACACACACTGTCAACATGATCCGACCATCTGTCAGTACTTACCTACACAGAGCTTCAAGACACGGCCCTGATGGAGCTACTGCTTATTGCTTTAACATCCTCTCTGCTGCTTGCGTGCATGCTTTGGTGTAGAAAACAGCTACAGAACTCTAAATTGTTGCATCAACACATTCAATTATATTAACAAGCAAGAACAGCAGCATTTTTTGCAATCTTCCAATTAAATCTTTTCATCAGAAATAAGCAAAAATTCTGAAAATTTATTTCCCATTGAACGCTTGCCAAAAAGGGGACTGACATGTTTTATTTATGAGATCTTAGCGCCACAGTAAACGTTTAGCTTTCATGACTAAAATCTAAAATATGAATCTTAAGATATAATATTGGGAATAGTACAATAGGAAAAGTACAATGGCTAAGGAAACCCCTGACAGAAAAAAAAAATGTTCTAACTGTTTTGCTGGGTGTGAAATTTCTCACATTTAAATCCCCTTTGTACTCTCTTGCTCAGTTCCAAATCTTCCATTTTCTTCATTTCCACACAAGATACGGTCTCAAGAGTGTACAGTCTCCCGTATGGGAGACTTAACTATTTGAATCTCTATCTTCCTTTGGCTTGTTTTATGTTACTACTGAGCTTTTTTAAACTAAATCTCATGATGGTTTGTGTAATCACTGCAGCCTCTAGGACTGGAAGTTTCCAAGTTGGGAGTTTTAACAGTATTTTGTCCAAAAGATATCTATTCCAAATCTCTTTTTTGCACAAATGAGACAAACTGTGGATAACCAATCCTCTATACTTCACCACTTTCTCTCTCTCTTACTGCTGAAGATGTACAGATCGAACCCTAGTTCCCCACATGCTGCTTTTATGACTGTAAAAGGTCAGCTGTTGATGATCGCACTGCGTGACCACATCATTGAGGAGGATGATTTGAGATGCCACTAAAATGAGTCTTAATTTGGCCCACTGAATAATGCGCGTATTTCAACATGTGAAGCTAACTGCGGTGAATAAAAAAAAAAGAAAGAAAGATGTTCCACATTTAAGATAAGATAAGAATAGCCTTTATTTATTTTTAGTTGAAATTTGTCATGGGCATTCAAGAAACGCAGGTGTTATAGCAGCACACAGCCTCTCCATATGCACCCAATACATTCATATACATGTACGATCAAACTACAGTAACAAAATATTTCCCCAGCTCCAGAGGAAACAACGATACAAGCATTAGTTCAAGTCATAAGTGAAAATACAAAAACATACTCATTCAGCTGTAATAAAGTTTTAAAGTACAAATCAATTACTGCCTGTTGTTACTCTGCTCCTGGCAGAAACTGACTATTAATGTCACATTTTATCTTTACAACCATAAAAAGACACAAGCATATTAAGGTGGGAGTTTTGAGTAAGAAGGATTTGTCTACATCTTCTTCAGGCAATTAGTAAACTACGATGGAAGTTGCAGCAATTAAACAGATTTAATGAAAAATAGATGGATGATGGACATTTGCTCTGCATTTACCAGTAAAAAGAGAGAGAGAGAGAGATCCTCCATTTGGAAAACAAATTGGACACCAGCTCTTTAATTTAATAATTTTTTTTCCTTAGGTAATCCTTTAATGGTGTGAAAATGTGTTTTCTCAATTGGTAGCTGGCAGCTTTCTGTCATTGGTGTGTTAGTGCATGAGTGAAGGCAAATTTTAACATGCTTTGAATAAAAGTTCTACATAAATGTCCTTTTACCATTTCATCATAATTATTACATTTCTGCAGACCACATTAGAAAAAAGTGTACAGAAAAGATCGGTCGATACCTTGTGAACTTGATTGAAAAAAATAAAAAAGTCTTTATTATTATTATTATTATTATTATTATTATTATTATTATTATATAAACTTGCAATCATTTTATTTTGGCCACTTGGGGGCAGCGCAACATAAAAACAAAATTGACATGTCACAAGTTTTTACAGCATGTAAACATGTTAGCAAACAGTTGTTTATTACACATGGAGGCAGACATGCAGCAACATTAGCTTGTGGCCACCTAGTCTTGCATTGCCAGACCTTCCTCCACATTGCTGCAGAGGAGGGTCTGGCTAGTCCACACAGCATTCCGGGATGGGAGAAAAACATGCTCTGGTTTATTGGCATTTTGTTAAACCAATCACAATCGTCTTGGGCGGCAGCCTCAGACAAAGCATCAGTGCCTCTGCAAAATGGCCTCGGGAAGGAACTTGTTTTGGTCGAACATGTGTACGTTCAAAGGTTGTTTAGTCTAGCTAGCTGTGTGGATTTACCCTGCAGAGATCTGAGGAGCAGTTAACCCTAGTCCTCATAAATTGACCAGAGTTTAAAATTCCAACACAGAGAAAGCGTAAGGTGATGGACATCCGGCCGAAATGAGGGACATCCGGCGCAATTTCCGGCGGCACCTGAACAATACCAGAAATGAAACGTCGTTGATATAGATTAGTGGCTACCTGACAAATATTCACTTTCCTTTTAACTCTACTTTGTTCTCCACTAACTCCACTATGTTCACCAGTTAGTCGCTACCTGTGTCTGACTGCGGTTTAGAGCTGGGCAGGTGAGCTATAGCTATCACTCCGTAGAGCACAGTGGCAGAGTCGATTAGAAATTCTAATTAATTGGTGACTTTGCAGCTCTACTTTTCTCCAAGACGACATACTATATAATGCTTTAAAATGTAACTCTTTATGTCATCAGAACTAAGGTGGTCTAGGGCCTTGGCAAGAGACTTGAAAGTTGTTTTTTTATTTCTTTTTCTTATTATTTTAGATAATGGATAGACATTTCCACCCTCACGCACTTATGTTTAAACCCTCACCAGGTCAGTTCTGGAGATTCACTTTAAGGCAATTAACCTGTACAGCTATTCTTTTACAGCCACTTAACTTCTACCGTATGAATGCTAAAACTTTAAAATGGCCATTATTGCCCAAGTCGTCATTCTTGAACTCACTCTGCTTGAAAGACGATTCCACAGCCAGTGTTCTCTCTCCATTTCACGGGGTTGAGCCAACAAAGACACATTGCGGGGAGACTGCGAGGTCAAGCCATTAGGTTCATTTACTTCTCAAATGATAACGCTCTCTAATCTTCATTTTTATAAAGTGAAACCGCATTAGGCTTTTACTTACAGTAACATTAAAGAACTTCTTTTTCTTAAAGGAAGTCCATGCAGCCAAGTGGACCGGCTACCAGCAGCCTGTGGCTGTAAATGATGGACACTTGGAATGCTCTGTGCACCGGGAAATTTGTAGAATCCATAAAAAGAGATGTTGAGGTAATTATGTTTGTCATGATATATTGAAAGCAGGAATCGGCGAGCTAATCAGAATGCCTGACAGCTGTAGCATGCAGATGCTATCAGACCTCTTGTCCATGGCTATAAAATGAAAGCGGGTCATTTTAACAGGTAACAGCTGTTCATAGCTAATTTGTTCAATTATGCGCAGAGGATGCAGGCGGAGGTTGTTTCTCAGCCCTAAGGGACCTCTTCTCTCCTGTCCCTTCGCTTTGAGAATGAGATGAGTAATGGAAATCCATGTCCAACGTATAAAGCATGGTAAAAATACAGAAAAACAGCAGCAGGAACACTAGGGTCTGTTATGAAACAGGGTGTATCATGTGGCACTTTCATTTCACAGAGACCAAGTAAATGCTAATTACTACGAACATAATTATTCTGAGTGATCATTGGAGTTGTCTTTATGTCGGCAGTATTCCTAATAAATGATCAACTGTGACCAGAACTGTGAGAAAGCTGCATCACACGACATGTTCAAGAAACCACTGGATGACCATGCCTGTCTCGCTGAGTGGAGTAATCCAATAAACAGGAAAAATGCATTATGGGATGATGGTGATCATTCAGAATTGTGATGTTATTGTTAGCGATGAGAAGTTGTCTAGCCCCGGGATGATTTAATGCCATGAAGTTTCCTCTACAGCATGGGCTTACCCTGACCTTTTAGAGAAAAATGTGATTTGGGAACCTGCACAAATCACTGCACAATTGTCTGTCCTGCAATTACTAGCCTGTAAACCACTCCAACTATTCAATGATCTGTAAAAAACTAAAAAACAGCTGTTTACTTCCTAGCATTCCCTAAATAACTGTGATTTTTTTGTCAAAAGAAAATCATAACACTTACTTTAATTGGCAAGTGTTAATTGGCACATATTTAAAGCTTTAAAACAACAACAAAAATTAGATCTGATAAGTGTTGTTGTTCATCTCACTTTCTTACCTTTCTCTGTTTTCCAAGAACACTTTGAGGAAAACTACCTACAAGCAATTGTTTTCTCTTAAAGTCTCCTTCTCACACACACACACAAACACACACACTGGGTGGAAAGTAGCAAACTGTGCAAGTATTTAAAAGCTTGAATGTTTCTCATTATAATCCTAAACCAGACCTTAAAGATCTGACAGCTATGGAATGTTTTCTACTGATTTATTGACTTGGAAATCATTCTGGCATTTCTGATTCAGTGAGATAATGTATAATCTTGACATCTACCTGTACATTTTCAACGCTTCAATGTCCAAATTCAATTTGAGATATCGTCAGACTTTCTTCTTTTTGTGAGGCAGTTTTTTTAGTATGCATATGCAGTAACATTTTACTGTTGTACTTAGCTGCTGCTGCTCTGTCTTTAATATATTCTTCCCAATTTAATATCATATCAATGGCCAAAACTCATTTATTAGTAATAAACTAGACTTCATTTTTGATTACAATTTCAATTCTATATTCAACCATCTTTTTAAAATGATTTACAAGTTAAGTCCCACGGTGAGGATGGAGAGAACATCCTGTCGAGAGTCAATTCATTATTCTGGCATTTACAACTGAGAGAAAAATGAAGAGCAGAGCTGGAAACATGAAGTAGTATTAGGAAATAAGATTTTGCCATTCAAATTCTTGCATTTCATCAAAAATACACCAATGTGTTTACATTTTATTTATCTGCCTTCGACTCTGATGAGCTGGGTTCAGTTCACTTCTCATTTAAAATAAACAATTTCAACTTAAACTTTTGTTACAGCACCAGTAGCGGCTCTTTATCTCTAAAAGTCCTTCCAGCTCACGGTGCTCAGTTTCAAAAGGTCAAAGGTGCATCTGAGAAGACATTTTGCAATTAGGTTCGCTGTTGGATGCTGCTGTAACAAAAACAATGTCAATTTACAGTATTATAACTTAGGAAGACTGCCATCTTCTCACCTGTTCAAAAGATTTAGTATAGGGTTTACTTTCTAATCTATTCATTTATATGTTAGATTATTGTATGTGTTGCTTTTCTTTTAAACTTAATGTTTTATTTGCACGCCATAAAAACATTCCTCTTCTACAGCTGGAGCTTCATACACACCTTTCAGTAACATCTCCCCGAGTGATGGGATCAGAGTTCAACATACAGAGCGGCTGACAGATGTAATGCCAAAACCTCCAGTACGCCTCCTGAAATCCTCCGACAGAGTAATGTCAGAAAGAAAAACAAACACTGGCATTTGACCTGAATGAATTTTAACAGTGGCAAACCACTTCTAATAGAGGACTTGGGTTTGGTGTATTATTTTGGATTATGTTCTGTAAAAACACTGCTGAGCAAGACACAGCGAGGGAAAGTGAAGAAAACATTGTCGTCTATGATGATGATGCAGCCTGATGGCAAAAACCTTGCTAATGCCCACCAATACCTGGTCTGTGTGATTTGTAATTATTTTTCCTGAATTGTTAATTAGGCACTGGGTTGCTACATGAACAACACTGGTTATTTCACATGAGAGATGTTTTAGCCATGGCAGCAGTGTGACTCTAAAGCCGCTGACACACTAACCCGAAATGGAAATGACAACGCGTCACGTGGGTCTGGCTTCTCTAGCAGATAGTAATGGCGGCTTGTTCGAAATACAATCTCGTATTTTACGAAAACAGTTAACTGAAATATGTTTCTGAAAACATTTTAAGCGAGAAATAGGCCATACAGTTGCTGAATCTGTCTTCATTTCAGATCGACAAAGGTCAGTTTAAAAGATTTTCGTCAGATTTTGAGAGGCATTCGTCACTCATTCCCACTCGTTATTTCCGGGTTAGCACTCCACCGATTGGTGGAGTAAGTCCAACTGCCCGCCCTCCGACCAAGCATGTCAGGTTGGCCAAAATGAAGGCCGACAGCTCCTCCGAGGGACGACGGCACGGAACACACCGAACAGACTCGAGTCACTGACCTCGCCAGACTGACTGATTATCGGGTTGGTGTGTCAGGGCCATTAGGAAGGCAATGTTGGTCTGATATTTAGTTTGTCTGTCTATCCACCACTTTGGTCCCCACTAAAATATCTTTCTATCTTTTGAAATAAATGTATTACTGATGTTCATGGTCCCCAGAGGATGTTTCCCAAGGACTTTGGTGGTCCCCTGAATTTTCCTCTTGCGCCTGCAGCAGGTTCATGGTTTTAAATCAAATGTCTCAATAATTAAATGCAGTACCATGAAACTTGGTACATATATTTATGCCCCCCTCAGAAGGATACATATAATCACTTGGGCGATCCCCTGATTTCTAATGTAGCGCCATCATCAGATCAACATTTTGAAACCAAGTAAGTTCCATGACATCAATAATAATCAATGACTCGAGAATTTCACTTTCAGCTGTGTTGCACTCTTTTCTGTTGGTCCTGACATAAATACTGTATAGTGTTGGACTATTAGCGAACATTTTCACGTGATAAACAGGTCTAATTTGTCTTGTTGGCTCATTATCTTTTAATAGCAGGAAAGTAATGTTCACTTTATTTCTGTTTACAAACAATAACCTATGTTTTAAAGTGCATACTTCCCAAGCATTTATGAAACTCATTTATAATCACCAGAGGGCTATATTAAAACCATATGAAAGACTATGCAAGTGGTTCTGGGACTCAATGAATTGTCATCTGCCACGTTTTTGGTGGGTGTAACTGCACTTCTAGAATACATCAAAATGTGTGAAATGTATTCACTTATCTTCATAGCTGTCACTCAAAGACATTATCCTGTGAGCAGCAAGCAGCCTCTCATTATGCAAAATCAAACAAGACAGTGGAATTGAGTTTGGTATCCCAGAGTAACATAAGCAAATATAGCCTGACAACTCATATTGGAGAAGACTTAGAAGCCTGCCTATTCCTGGAATTTAAGACAACGAAGACAACGGTTTGGGCAACTACAGGCATGAGATACCTTGTCTGCAGTTGGAGCAGAACAAACTTTCTAAGCCTCCAAATCCACCAAATCTGGAGGGATATGAGAAAGTGCTTTGGTGTGTCCCTTAACAGAGATGCCCATCTGTGTGTGTCTGTGTGTGTTGTGTATAAGATCCTTAGAAACATCATAAAATCATATAGCAGCTGGTCTCCTTAGAAACAATACTAACATATTAATGTGCATGTCAAAAGAACTAAACTAATTAAATTAATAGGACTCCGAGTTATTTTCCAAGTTCTAGCATACAGTGATAAAAGATAAACAACGTATGTGCCCAGGTCATCCAAACTATGATGACAGAGAACACATGTTCAGTCAGACGTGAATGTGTCTGGTTCTAAGATGGCGCGACAGTGCCCTCCTGTGGAGCCACTCTGCTTTGCTCCTTAGGTGCAAACACACCAGAGCTGCTTTCTCCATTGACAAGAGACCTGTCAAGTGTAATGATGAATCACAGGCAATTCTTTTAAACTGTGACCAGTCCCAACACAGAGAGATTTTGACATCTGCTTGAAAGGCCACTAGCTAAAACAATTTGGACAGCTGTGCAGTGGTGGAAGTAGAAAGTAAAAGTAGCAGTACCACAGTGTAGAAATACTCTGCTATAGGTGCAAGTCCTGCATTCAAAAAGTTAAATATAAGTACAATTATTAGTATTATGCAAAATAATGTATGCTATATTATTAAATTATAATTACTGATGCATTAATCAGTACATTACTTTAATGTTGCAGCTGGTAAAGGTGGGGCTGTTTTTTATCTTGTGAATTTCACCAAGGAATCAATAAAGTCTTATATTTATCAATAATACAACATTGTGATTTATTCATTGATTCAATGTTGTATTATTTATTTGGATTTGCAGTAATTAAAAGGTATCAAATAACTGTAGTGGAGGGAAAAGTACACTATTTCCCTCTGAATTGTAGAGGAGTAGAATTTAAAGTAGCATAGAATGGAAGTAATGCAGAATTGTACCTATGTATAGTTGGGTGAATGTTTTATATTTTCCACCACTGCAGCTGTCATATAGAAGGAAAAGAGAAGGGATGGAACACGTAGTAGAATATCTTACTCAAGTACAAGTTCTGTTACTTAAAAAACATTTCACACAAGTACAAGTAAAATGATTAAAAATGTGCTGAGATAAAAGTACCAAATAGACAAGTTAAAATGTACTCACTTACATTTGGAGAAGGGAAAGGGGAGGTGGAGGGAGGGTAAAGAAAAAGTAATTAACATAATAAAGTGCATCTTTACGTATAACGACGACACCACAGAGCCCTAATGCCCTATTCAACCATTAATACTTTTTATAGACAGCACTTTGCAGCCTATGCACATAACTGATTTCCAATTATAAATATACAACCACCTTCTTCAGTGTAGCCCTACTAGAAGAAACCAGTAAAGAGACAAAACTCAGACAATTAAACACAAATAGCCAACAATAAATAAAAAGATTGCAACAAGCATTATTGAGCATATATGAGCCAAATTTAACCTGACACTTCTTATAGAATCAACAGCAGAATGAAACATCACCAAAACACTAAATAATAAACTCCACAGCGGCTGCAGCCACAAACACACATATCAAAGCAAAAAAAAAAAGAGCTGCACAGTTTTTGCAAGTGTAGTGCACAAACAAGCACTCAACTACCTTGAGTGGCAATGATAACCTTCTCCTCTGTACGGTCAGTTACAACCATCACAATTAGTGTGTTGTTGTACTCACCTGTCTGAAGGGCATTCTGGGAGTCTTGCACTGCAAAGTCCTCTTCAATCTGCTCCAGGTTCAAAGTCTGTGCTCAAAGCACAACACAACCAGTCCACTTATCCTCTCTGAAAACTTTGAGGAGCACATGGGAACCAAACATGTTGAGCTAAATGAGGCTCTGCAGGCAGGGATTATTGTCAAAAACAGCAGAAAGGCCTCACTGAAGATAGAAGCTCCTAAGTGAACACAGAAATGACCGCTGGAGGAGCCACCTTGTGCATCTTATCATTTAGCATCAACGTCTTGTGTGTTGTGTTGTGTTTAATGTGGGTCCCTTACTGTAGCTCGCTGGTAGGGTGGAGCATTAAACCAGTGATATATAATTAAAGTAGATGCTAGCTCTTTCTTATGCTAGACCGCAGCAAAGCAGGGCCCTATAAACGTGAAAGTCTGTCCCTGACTTAGTGCGCTAATGAATGGTGGACTGTTGGAGTTTCTCCATTGACTGCTGCTCTTACAAAATGAATAGGCACAGTCCTTTATTACATCCTTTCTGTTGTTCCATTCTCACAAAGTTTGTCAAGACTTTTTTTGGACCTGAAATGTAGCCATGTACAATACTTGAGATAACAATTCTTAGTAAAAGTAAAGTTAATGATCAAAAGTACACAAAAAAGACTGAGTAAATGCAATTAGTTACTTCTTACTTCCACCCCTGGAAAACCTGTCCACATTGTTTTATAAGGAACTTCATTTTAAGCCAGTATGCTGCACTGCATCTTTGCATCAATATAACACTATTGCCAAGGAGCTCAAAAGGCCGTCGTACTGTGCAGTAGATCACTTTAAAATATTCCATATCCATAAAATGTCACAGCAGCAAGTGAATAATGACAGCGAAATTCGGTAACTATTGTACCATGAACAGCTTCATCCACTCAATCCCAGAACTCATAAATATTATTTTTATTGCCTAGAATAGGCTGCGCCATTTTTGTGAACATGATAAGACAAAGGACCCAATGATTTAGGCCCATTTTGTCATTGAGGTATAAAGTCAAGAGGCATAGAATTTCTAATGATGAAAGAGCACTTATGGCAACAACTAAAAAATGAGACATTCTTTGGCTCATACTGTGAAATGTAATTGAAGTGAAAAACAACAGCCACTCTAAGTCCACAATATTTTGTTCTTATTCACTGTTGGAGATTTTACCCCTCAATCACTTAACAGGTTGACATATTAGTTTTGGGGTTTGTAGTTACCAGGAGTTTTGCTTTTAAACCTAAAAAATAGTCAATATATACTGGAATACACTTAACCTTACAGTAATGTGGTACACTTTCTGTAAAATCAAATAATTAATCATTAATCAGTTTCTGTCACAGTCTCTTCTGTAACTTTAATGAAATAAAATAAATGTATTGTTTTATTATGTTATTAATGATGCTGTATTCCACCATACTCACTTAGACTGTATCCTGTGTGTCACTTTAATTAAGCTGAAAAATAGACACACATTGACCTGTTTAGGGTACAGAGTACAGTAAATGGAAACAGCAAACAGAAGTATCCAATGAGATGTAGACAGCAAAGGAGATGGTGTTTTAGATGTTGTTCACAAAATAAGAAGTCAGGACGATTTGTTCAAATAACTTGTGTTAACCTGATTGGAACCAATAAGGTAGTTCCCACATGGCACTTCACTCTCTGTTTGAAATGTATAAAGACAAAATATTGAGCTTGTGGCTCTTTTCTGAGACAGACCTAAAACCTAAAAAGACATTGCAGTCAATGTGAATTTCAGATTTCTTACATAAAGGTTACATCATCACAATGAGATCACAATAGGGCTGGGTATCATTTAAAAAATTACGTACCGGAGCACCCGGATAGCTCAGTTGGTAGAGCGGCCATATATAGAGGTTTACTCCTCGACGCAGTTGGCCCAGGTTTGACTTCGACCTGCGGCCCTTTGCTGCATGTCTTTCCCGTTCTCTCTCCCCTTTCATGTCTTCTGCTGTCCTATCAAAATAAAGGCTGAAAATGCCCCCCAAAATAATCTAAACAGAAAAAGAATAAATAAAATGACGCACCTGCATCTAAAAATAACAGTTGAAAAAACAATTCAGTTCTTGCATCACCTCCAAGTTTGCATGACATAACGTCACTTTCCCCTTCAGTGTTCTGTTGTGGATAAAGAAAAGAGTTCAGCTAAACTCTGGAAACCTTTGTCTGAACACGTACATGACAGAATAAAAGATTACACTTTGAACAGCTCACCTTTTTAGTTCTCCATTCTTTAATCAATCTCCTCTGCCTCTCACTGGTATTTAAGAACATATTGGATTGCAAAGTCATCTGAATGAACCACTAAACTAAGTTAAATCATACTGATCTGTCAATTTTGTTCTCTAATGTCACAAACCTTCAACTTAATCAGACAAGGATTGCCATTACAATCCTGCTACGTTGTATAAGGAAGTAGATGGGAGATTTTTTTATTATGGACAAAACATCGTTTGATCATGTTTCAAGGTTAGATGAACATTAATTTTTCAGCAGTGATGGGCTCATCATTCTCCCCCTGCACTAGTACTAAATGCTTTAAAGGTGCTGTAGGGTCTTGCGAAGATCCAGGACTTAGCCAAAAAATTTGAACATTGACAACTTCTCAGTCCCTCCCCACTTTCTGCTAAAGCCCAAAATGGTCTCCTAAGCCCCTCCCCCCACAAGGGAGAATGAATGTGTGTGCATGAGCAGTGATTGACATGCAGTTAGCACAAATGTCTGTTTCAGTAAAGAAGGGAAAAAAGTAATATTTAAAATCTTGAAAATTGCTAAAGAGATTTTTATCATACACATAATGTGAACATAATGTGAAATGAGATACTAACCGGTAGTGAGATTATCTGCAGCATCAGTTAACAGATCCTATTGATAACATATTTCAGAATTTAAAAGCAGCAGATGGGACCAGTTAACAAACACATTTTAAATGAAAACATCAAAATGTTTCACATGAAAAATCACACTTTACAACAATAGTCAGGATTTTTGAAAAATTTGGAAAAAACACTAACATTGCGTTTATTAACGGTCTTTCTTTTTTACCCTGAATATGTGTGCATTTCTTTGATATTCAACTTGTTATGATTCCATATATACCAATAACTTGCTCCTAGTAGTTTCTGAGAGCCATTTTTTTGGGCACATGGGAGTACTGTTTTGTAGCATCGTGAGACCCTCCTGATCTCGCGAGCTCCAGTTTTTCACTCGCAGATCAGTCTGGCATCTTGAGGCAGAGAAAATTTGGAGCCGTTCGCCAAACGACCGGGCCAATCAGCGTTGGTTTTGAGGCGGGTTTAGGTGGTGATAGACCGATGGTTTATCCAATCAGCTAACCAGTATTTTCAGACAGCGGTAGCCCTAATTCTGTTAGCTGCTTGCTAATGCTTTTTTCTCTTGGATCCTTCTTTTGGAATATGGACGGGGAACCTGAAAAGGTGCCTTTTATTCCTAAATTCTCTTTACACAAATGGCAAATATCCTTTACCGACATGTTGCTTGCTTGCTGAGCTAACGAGCTATGCTTTGCCTGCAGCAGCAGGGGCTTGTGGTTGATTTGGCCCGTCTATCACCAACATAGGTGATAGACAGATGGTTTATCCAATCAGCTAACCAGTATTTTCACCCCTTCCCAAAAGTTCTCCAACGGAAAGTTCCCAGATGGATATGACAAGCTAATGCGAAGCAATCCATCTGGCGGAGTCAGGTTAACTGTTTTGTCCCTAAAATATAATACAAAAAAAAACAAGCTTGTGTCTATGTTTCAACATCACTAGCAGTGAGTAACTGAAAATAATAAGTTTTTCAGTAACGTTTGCAGTAAATGTAATTCTAAACATTGTCTTTACAAATACCAAAATGTATTTAATATCCTTTTTAATGTGCTTTATGACTGAGTTGGTTGTACTACTTTCATACCGTTTCCCATACTTACTTTGACTCTTCTTTCTTTAAAAGGTCAAAGAAAATACTGGACAATAAGTTCATATTTAGGCTCCACAATGTGAACTACTGTGTGAAGACCTGAAAGACCGAACCTGCCACAAAAATATAGACAATCAAGATATATTTTTTGTTTTAATAGAGATCATTCTCTTTCAATCCATTATAAAATAGCAATTAAAACATTTTTTAAATTCAGATATTTACATATAAACAGGTGGCTGTGCAAAATGTACAAGATATTGGCAAGAAAGTGTCATATGTGTTATTTGTCATATCTACTGTATATGAAAGATAAAATAAATCTGCCGAGTTGGAAGTTGTCAACTGATAAACTTACAAACAGCAAACTTAAATATATACAGTAATAAAAAAGTTGCCAATACAGATTCTTTCAGAAAATGACAAAGGTATAAAGACCAAAATTAGTATGTGCACTAAAAATATAAAAAGTTATAAAGTGAGTATGTTCATCTGATCGACTAGTTTTAGAAAAGTGATCTGTCAAAGTGCAGTCCTCGTTATGCATTTCATGCCCATATTTACCAATATGATCATCCTCCATCATTCATAAATATAAAAATTTGGAAAAACAACTTATTGGAAAATGTGTGATTCACATAAATGACTGTAATCCATAACAATAATTATTGGGATTCATTTCTCTAAACTCCTTTTCTTAAATTCACATTATAGCCCATGAGCTACACAGCCTGGATACTTTACATTACTAACAGCCACTTCATTTCCTAATTATACCATACTAGTTTCAATGTTTTTATTTATTTAGCCAACCATTTCCATTATCTTTTTATTGGTACAAAAAGCAAAGACTAAAATGTGCTTGAGATGTGCAATCCATCCTGCACAAAGATATTTTAGTCAAAGCTTACTTAAACATTACACACTTTCATTTGAAAAGTCTGCAGCTCTTTGGGGGACATTTAGGAAACGCAGGGAAATGACGTAAAAGCTTCTTGGTAACATTATTCAAAAAACACAGAGCCAAATCCACATTATTATTTCCATAATTATGGAAATCTTTCATTATTCTTGGATCTTCTAAATCAGAGGACAACAAGCACATTTAACACACCAGAAAATCTGCAGACTTTTGAAATCTATTTGGCAATGATAAAGTGGTGAACAACAACTACTTTGGAAAGGATGTTCACTGTGACAGAAGGTACAGTTCTTTAAGTTAAATTGTATATTGTCACTAAAGAAATTAATGAAAACGGCTGACTGCAGGGGAGGTGGCTTTAGAAATGATCGATAGGAATGTAAAGGGCATGTCGTCTTTGTAGTAAACGTGCTAGAATCTGAATAAAAAGTGGAATTTCGGTTTCAACCACTGTGCCGGGAACTCTCACAATAAATAATATAGTTGCGAGAGTTCAAATACAACACCTGTGATTACGTCATGCACAACACATGACAAACAATTTTTTGTTTCCAATCAAGCTAAGACAAAGAAAGAAAGAAAGAAAGAGCACATCAAAACGATGTAGCACACATCCTACAAATCTGGAGAGAACTGTTGGACAGATGATGTTACTGAAGCAGATCAACACATTCTAATCCATATGGCTTAATTTGTTAAGAAGGCAACTCAGCAGATGACAAGGCTAGTCAAGATTACTCTCTGTAAAACAATCCACAGGCATTAAAACTGTGCTAAAATATAGTATAAATGTGTGATAAATTAAAATCTCTGTTAAGAACTTAAATAAACAGAGTTTTTACGTTAACATGGTCAAGAAAATTTGCACATTACTGCAGTTTTGTAAAATCAGGCTGTTGCACCTGAGTGTCGCACATGAATCTAAAATGAAACCACTTCAAAGAGATTTGCTGCTACAACACGCATGTCAGTGGAAGTGACACTGACAAGGTCTTCGGGTCTATAGCGCTCACTTGGGTTAAAGACATTTTCCTCGTGTGCAGCATGAGGCAGTGCATGACTGAAGCGTGGTTGGGTAAAACTGGTCTCTAAAGAGCAAAGCCGAGCTGAGAGGCACACTGAAATCAGGGCCCAGTTCAAATATTTGCTCCTCTGAAAAAATACTGAAGACCTGTGCTTGAAGAGGCTTTTAAAAGAAGACGTCCTTTCGGCGTCCCAGATCATTTTCTTCCCACAGACCGACGTCTCGTCACTCAGCAGTGGGTGATCACAGAAAGTACCGGCAGAGACGGTCTGAGCTGACAGTCAACTCTGCTTCTTGAACGCCACTGAGCGACACTAGTCATTTTAATGCGGGTGCTATTTGAGGAAGCCTTTATACAGCAGGTGTGAGTGACTGGTCCCTCTTTCATTCTCCAGGCAGAAGAGCAGGTCCCTGAGGTTGACTCTGGTGATGCGCTGTCGCATAAACTGTCTGGAGCCTGCTCCACCGGAGCCTCCAGGCTGAGAGGGGCCTGACCCTGAGCCCTGCGCCGTAAAACGGCACAAACAAAAAGACATTTAGTCTTTTATTGACCTTATTATAATTACAAGTTAAGCACAACCATTCTATGCCAAATGGTTCCATATTCCTCACCTCTGCACTGGCGCCCCTAACAGGAGAGTCCATTTTCCGTTTTTTCCTCGGACCGATTGCTGCCAGCGCCGTTAGGTTGGCTTCTCTCTGTCTGATCTGAGCCAACTCCTGCTGCTGCATCTGGAATACAAGCAATAACACATAGATTAGCCTCACAGACAAACTTGTCACACTGCATTACAAAGACAGCAAATCCTACAGTCACTAATCGTAGCATATACTTACCTCTTTGGCCTTCTGTTTTAGTCTGAGCTGTTCAGGGTCCTCTTGCCGTGACCGAGACTGCAGTAAGGCAGAGGACATTTTAATATTTTAAGATGGATATGTACACGTTATTCAGACAATTGTTTTATTCATTCACTTGCTCATTGTTAATAGATCTGTCCTCTAGCGATTGTTAGCAGCAGAGGAAACGTATACTAATGACACTGACCCCAGACCACTCACTCGCCTAGTCTGTGCAATTATCATAGTGTGTAGGATTCTTCCTGTCAATGGTGCTGTGTGACCGTGTTTCTATATTGTTACCTTGGCAGCCTTCAGGAGAATCTCTCTCTCCTGCTCTTCCTTCCTTTGCCTCTCCACCTGATCCAGATGCTCAAAGAATTTCAGCTGGTTTCGCACATTGCTTACTGGCTCATACCGCTCATCCTCCTAAAGGATGGATGAAATAAGACGTTGCCAGGAAGGTAGAGGAAGGTACGACGAAGGTAAATACAGATTACATGGCAATGCTCTCCGGCTCGCAAATTACTGGAATTAATAATCACCTTGAAAGTTGTGTTTTTCTGCTGTGCCACTTGTGACACCTTTTCCAGCAGGTTTTGTAGGCGCTGCTGTGTAGCGTGGGAAATGTAGTTGATCACATCTGTGCCCAACTCGCCAACACCGAACTTCTTACCTGTTTACAACAAGAGGAGTGTTGATAAAGATTTAGACATTGTCAGCCTTTAAAAGTAAGAATGTGCTTTACAATTCAATAACAATAAATAATAATTTATTGATAAAAAAATTTATTTATTGATTTCCTCTTAAATGTATGTGTCTCACCAATCTCCAGAGCTCTCTGTGTGAGTAAAGAGGTGGAGAGGAAGGTCTCATCCTTACAAGAACGAGTCACCATGCCAACAAGCTCAGAGTTGGTTGCTAAGATACGGGCACTCTCCTCTGACAAGTTGACCCCTGCCATGGAGGCCACATCATTGATATCATCATCCTCTCTGGATGAAATAAAAAGTGACGAGTCAGACATAAACCGCAACATGATTTACACCTTATTGTGTGTAAAAACTGAGATCACTTTTTGTTGTCAGTGCACATGTATTTAAAATAATCTCAATTGTTTTATTTAGCTGCAGTAGTCTTCTATAGCTGAAAAAAACCCAAGCTAGAAACATTTAAAGTCTGACCGCCCCCACAGTATGTTCCACAGGGACATTTAGATGAATGTGATAAAAGCAACAAAGACTGCACCAATTTAAGACTTACCTTTTTCTTAAAAACTACAAAAAAAAAATATGCCATCAGAATTACTTAGGATACATCTATTAGACAGACGTGTGGTTACTCTGCTCTGTCTCGGCAGTTTAAACCTCTGTGCTGACACTTCCCACTTTTGTTTTATTCCAATATATCCAAATACACAAAACGGGTGTTTTCATTTAAATACTTTTTTTCCCCCCTTTCTGTGAGACAACTACGAAACAACAACGTTATCACACATGCCACCTGTGTGAACATTACTTCATGGGCTCTTAAATCAAATCACTATTATATACCCTTCATATTCACAGCACTAACAGTCTATTAGCTATACCTGTACAGTTCAATGCAATCCGATACAATTGCCCTGTAATAAATCCTATCTATATATCTATGATTTGTTCTTTTTAAAGCTTTATTCCTGTTTAGATATTGTGTTTGCAAAAAATAATCCATACACACAAACAGATGAGAGCCATAATGCACTGTATATAGTGTAAATGAAAACAATATCTGGCCTGGGTCTGTTATTGATATAGGTCAGCTACTATAGCTACCATAAAACTTGAATTGTTCAAGTCAGTACCCCGTCACATAAGATTAAGAAATAAACGCAAAGAACATGTACAGGTATGTTGTTAAATGTATAAAAGTAAGGTTACATGTCTCTGGTCACTGCTGACATAGTTCCAACATCAAATATAACAATACAAAAGATCCTGTACATTCTCAAAGGCTTTTGAAAATGTAGGAACCTTTAAAACTTCTGGAATGCTGACTATTTGGAGGCCAGTATTTATAAGACACTAATGATATTAATGTGTCACAAACCTGAAGGTTCCCCCTCCTGCTTCCCTCAGCTTGTTCTTCTGAGCAGCTGTGAGTGGGGCCTGACTGACTAATTGCACTCCTTTGGCCCCCGGAGCCAATGTCTGCTTCACTGCTGGAATTAATAAAGACACACATGATGATTATTGCTGCTAACTGAGAAGAATACGTTGTAGTTAAAAGTGCAGTTAAAATTGTCAGTGAGCAGTTTAAAACATGCACTGCGAGCTGAATCGAATTTCAAAAAAAAATTTCGAATCAAATTTGGCACATTTGTATGAGTTTAGTATCCTGAAATTACAGATAGTATCCACAAGCTGGCAGCACTTCCATACTGTATAGAGTAAATGGGTGAAGGATCAAATAAAGACAAACTTAGAGGGTACCAACTGCATATAACATTTACTGTATAGAAGAAATAAAAGAAGTCCAAGTGACTGTTGAACACACACCTGTCTGTAGCTGTTTGACCACCTGCGGCTGGCCCACAATGATACGGCTATGAGATTGTCCTCTGAGTGTTACCATGGGAGACTGAGCCAGCGTCCCCTGTGGCCTGACCATCGTCCCCTGTTGCTGGGGCACTATCTGCGCACATCCAGAGACATAGAATGAGAATAAAAGCACAGACACGACTGGAGGTGCAAACTCTTGTGCAAGGTTTCTACTTCTATGTGCATGCCAATGACTGAATTTGGATAGAGGTAATGATTAATTACCAGTCCAGGTTTACTGTGAGGTGCCTGAGGAAGGCTGATAACTGTGGTTTTGGTCGCGGCAGTGCTGGTGGCCGTGGAGAGAGGAGGTCGCAGCATCACAGCGGTGAGGGCCGTGGAGACTGCTGCAGCAGACTGAGTGCTGGGCAGGGGCAGCAGGCTCTGCTGGATGAAGGCCTCTGGGTCTGGGGTCATCTGACGCAGTGCTGGGAGACTTCTCTACAGGCAGACAGACGACAGCAAGAGTGGACATGTGTTCAGTTTGATAAAGTCACTGCCTCCTTTCCACACAGAATAGATTTGTTTTCATGGCCCATCTTTCCAGGGGAAAGGGAAGCTACATAAAACCAGATTGATTTGGTAAAATAAAGTTATTTATTTCCAAGAAATTTAGATTTTGACAAAAACAAACAAAAAGGAACACTACAAAAGGAAATGGGCCTGCGCCCAGTCCCCAGCTAGCTAAGCGAGTGCCTTAGTTTAACACATAACGGTCTGAACAGGTAACATCTGTCAAACACAATCAAATTGAGACAAGCTAGTCCAGGAAATATAGCTTGTTCCTTGAATTGCATCTCTCCATTTGGAGGGATGGGCCGGGTGCCACTCAAATCAGGATCCTCTGGATGCCAGCCAGGAGTGGGATGAGCTTCTTGGACCAATCTCACTCTAACCTAATAAATTGCATAAAATGTCAAAGCTACACTCTAGACAGGGCATCTGCCAACACATTTTCTGATCCCTTTTTGTGATGAATTTCTAAGAGGTACCCGTTTTCCTGAAGCAGTCCTGCTTTGTAAGATAACTGCCAGCTCACTTGTGATTCCGATTCACAAGATCCAATTAGGATACCAATTAGGTTAGGGAAATTTCAGTTACAATACCAATTTTGCGTGGATATAAAAGAGATCGTCAGACTGTCTTGCTTGTAAATTGTACAAGCAAGAAGTAAACCTGAAATATATTTTTATAATGCACCAAGTTAATGTTTATTACATTAAGTAATGGGGGTCAATTCACCACATCCATGGTTGAAAAGGCATATATTAAATATTAATCAAATTATTAATCAATATCCGATTACTCAAACAAAGATCGATTTTAATTGAAGAATCAATTTTAACCCACCCCTAGTTGTGAATGCATTAATCAAATTATTTTTCCACATTTGGTCTTTCCAGAGTAATCCAAACAGGTCAAGGCACACATTTCTAGTTGGAACTTTTAAAACAGGTTCTCAAAACCTTAAACATACATCACACAGTTTCCAGCACATACCATCGCAAGTATTGCCTGGAAATTGGGAAAAAATACTTGGATGAGCAAAAGTAACAGCACTTAAAATGGTGCAGTTTCGATCACATATTGTGCTGAAAACTAAAGTGCAGAGAATGTAGTTTATTCTCTAATGAGAAGTTCATAAAGGCTCTTTTTTTGTTGCTTTGTTTTCACATTTTTACTATGGGAAAACAGTGCAAGAGCTATTTCAAACGACTACAGTATTTCCCAGTACAAAATCAATAAATATGGCATGTTGTTAGATTTACTTTGATTATGGTTAAACTGCTTTAATGATGGGATCATCAAAAAGTAAACCGAAAAGGTTGTTCTGGGAGAGAATGCAAATCTGATAATAAATGCACTCTCACATCATTGTCCATGCAAATCGTCTTTAACTGAATCTGAATAACAAATCAGAGCAATCATCAAAGCAATTACGTTTTTAGAATTGGCAACAGGCTTTTCTTAATATTGAGGTAACTTTTTTTTAAACTGACATAGTCAGCACAACAGAAGTCAATGTTGACTAAACTGTGGATGACTTTTCATTGCTTTTGATCATATCCTATGCACCTGCCCGACAAAAGAGGTGTGCGAAAAAGCTTTCCTACGTTGCATTGCTTTGACACAAAATCCAATGACCGCATCTTCCAAAATTCATGAACGGTTTAATCATTCACAGAGTGGTTTTCAACCCATCCCAGAATAGTTTCATTTTCTACTCTCCATTCCTCAAAACCATGGAGGAATTATTTTCCTCTTGGAGGTGGGAAGTTTATGACTAGCAGCCATATGATCTGATGTGCCTCTTGGGCAAAATGAATGCTGGATGTCTGGACATATTTGCATAAGATTGCCAGTGATGGTTTAGGCATGCAAAAAGATACTTTCCAAGGTGTATTACAAGAGAGAACATAAGGTGCGATGTGGATGAAAGCTTGTTGCCAAATACAGATGACAGGGTTGACTAGCACTGTTGTATTTCTGTATCTGTAGCTATCCTATGTATGTTTAGTGAATTAGTATAGTTTTGTATTGCATTACTGGAATTACTTTAGTTTCATTTTGTGAATTTGGGATTACTTCATGCAAAAAGGCAAATAAAGATTATATTTTATTTCATGCAATAAAGAGGTGCCCTTCTTTTTGCTGTAATGGAATCTTGCAGTATTTTCCCTACCATTGCCTTGGCCCGCCCCCACAGAAAGAAACTAAATATTTGATTCATGTTATTTACCTAATTTATGTGCACTCTTTTCATTTCAGCTCAGTGGGAGAGTCTTTCAGGACACTGATTTCCCAAATCCCTCAACCTAATCTCAACAAAGATGTTCATGGACTGTATCTCTAATATTAAATGCCTGCAACAGGATTATAGTAAAACTATATCAGTTTAATAGTAACCATATAGTAGGCTGTAGTTATTATAAAAAAAAACTGTATCAATGGTGAGCAGTGTAAACCCTGGTTAGGAGCAGAGTTGCGAGGCCACGTCACCACGTTGGTCTAAAAGGGGTACAAGTTCGCATTTGGCACTGAAGCTCCACTTGGTGGAGAGGGTACATGTCAAACAAGGTCTGAGTTTACACAGCCTGCAGAATGCAGCATTAACCATTATATCCGTCACTGATCTCACCTTCAGGAAAGGCACAAGGTAGGGCTGTGGTGAGGAGTTGAGCTCCCGGTATAACCTACTGGTGAAATCTTCAGGCTCTATCTTCGCTTCCTGTTGTACAATAAACAAAGAGGTTGGATCAGAACAAACAATAAAAACAATCAGAATAAAAATACATTATTGATCCTCTCAGGGAAATGGTTTAGTTGCAGCTGCTCGCAGTCAAATTCAAGGTAAAAAAAAAAAAAAAAAAAAAAAAAAAAAAAAGAGTAAGAAAAGAGCTAGTCAATTGTATAAAGTCACATAAAGTAAAGTTAGGAAAAAAGACTGAAGGCATGACAGGAAAGGTATGAAGATGAAGTCATATAGATATCGAGTTTTAACAGAGATGGTGAGAGAGATGATGATGATGGAAAAAAAGAAGTGTACCAGCAAGTTCTTGACCAGCTCCTTGACGTTGGCCGTAGTCTCTGAGGACTGTTTCCCACTGGATGCCAGCTTGATCAACGTGGACAGAAAGTTTCTACACTTTTTTACATTTTCTAGTGTTTCCTGCAAGCACATACACACAAATGGAATTTCTCCTTAAATATACTCATCGGACATACAGTAGAAATGTGAAGGAGAACACAAAAATACCCCAAAATGAATGAGTATCTATATATTTAGTTTTGAAAGATTACAAAAGACAAAAGCATTCAAGGTTAGTACTTCTCTCTTACAGCTGTGACAGCTGTTGGAGTGACAGGGGTCCTCTGTGTAACTGCTGTGGCTACAGAACCAGGCTGCGCTGTGGTGGGCGTTCCGAGCGGCTGTCCCGGGGTGGGGGCAGTTCCTCCCAGCATGATGGTGTTCTATAATAATTTTATAATTTATACTTTATTAATCCTGCAAGGGAAATTACAATGTTTTCACCCTTTTGTTATTACACACAGGCCTGAATTACACACACATGCTCAGTACCTATACATGCACTGTCAGAGGGAGGGGGCTGCCCATGGAAAGGCGCCACAAGCAGTTGGGGGTTTGAAAGCCTTGCTAAAGAGGACCTTGGCAGTGCCCAGGAGGTGAACTGGCACCTCTCCAGCTACCAGTCCACCACCATACGTTGGTCCGTATGGGGACTTGAACCAGCAACCCTCAGGTACCCAACCCAACTCCCTACTAGGGCTGCCAACTCTTAGTCGATTAGTCGACTAATCGGTCGTTTTGGTCTTAGTTGACTAAGATTTCTTTAGTCGATTAGTCATTTTTATGCTTATTCATGCTTAATTACTCATTTCCAAGAAACTTATGAGCACATTTATGGTAAACACAAGATTTAAAGTGGTGCTTTTGCAGGATTAATTGTGGAGAAACTCAGTTTTACAGATGGTTAATTAACTACATTTATATTGTGCTTTTCTAGTCTTAACCACCTCTCAAAGCGCACAGCTCTGTCAATTAAATCAACTAATCGATTAGTTGACAAAATTGTATAAGTGTTAGTCGACTAAGAATTTCTTTAGTCGAGGACAGCCCTACTCCCTACTGACTGAGATACTGCCACCCCTAAGTCAGTGTATATGCAGTCATGAGATGAGACTCAGGAAATTGACAAGGTCAGAATAACAGTTTTGAAATGTCTGGTCCCGGGGCAGCGTACTTCAACTTTATTAGGACATCTTTTTTTTCCCCCAAGCTTTATTTTTTCAGAAAGGAGTTGTGCTATATATTGTATGTTTGTATGCTACGAGTACAACATTAAACTTTTATGAGCTTAACTATTCTTTCTCATTCTAGGAAATTACTACTACTATCTTCTCCAGGATTTAGGAGAGCTGCAGAGCTGTTCACAACTCGAGCTTCTTCAAACACATTGACTGGATTCAAACTTCTTCTGATTGACTGTTTTGAATAATCCACTTTTAAAGTTGCCAATCTTAACCAAAGCAAATGTCGTTTGAGCAATGCCAGACCACAATAAGTGGAGCAACGTTTGTGTGCACAGGGAACATTTAAAAAAGAAAGGTCCTTAATGTAAAATGTACAAAAGGAAAAGAGGAATAGCTTAGTTGGGTTTGGATGAGGTCATGAAGACCGCACTTTATGTCTAGAGTGATGTGGGCAGGAGAGAGCAAGTAGGCAATTACCGGTATGATGATGATGCTATTGATGCCATTGATCTCTCTGAGTCACAGCAAGTGTAGAGCTAGCTGTGCACTGGTTTCAGATGTGGCGAGTAAAATTTCTGAATGGCAGGTAGAAATTGTATCTATATGCCATAGCGGCTGGTGGGAAAACGTTTCAGACCCTGTAAAACATATTTTATGTTTGTGGCTAAATTAAAACCAACATTATTATTCTCAAAGTGTAACATACGGCCAATCATCATGCAGAGCAAATGGATTGATTTAACTTGGTTGTCGGATAGTTTCAGACTGTTTAGTGCCAGCCCGAACCAGGTCTGGTGTATTGGAACTCAGGAACAATTTGGGATGTGTGTTGAAGTTACCTGCTGTACAGGCGGCCTCTGCAGTGTGGTAGAGGTTGTCACAGTGGTCTGGACTGTGGAACCTTGTTTAATAATGGCGGTGGGGGTAACCGGACAAGCCAGTAGTGACGCGCCTGGAACCTGCAGAACAGCAGGGGATATGAAAGGTGTTAAACATATGACACTATGTAAATGGAACAATAATGGAACAAGTAATGATGTGCTACATATTTTTTCTCTAATAAATATTGTTAATATATTTCTTTAAGTTACATAGTTTCACAATAGATATACTGCTTTAAACTCCCTTTGGAAGGAAAAAAGAAAGAAGAAAAATAGTTTCTCTTTTTTCTTTACTAACAATTTTCCACTTTGGTGGTTTCTTTAAATTGTTGTTGTCATTTTAAAGTTAGATGCAAATAAATAAAGTCAGTCCACTGAGAATGATTTTTAATTGGTAATTTACCATGCAGGAAGAGTGTGCACGTGAAACCAGCAACCAAAATGTAATTTAATGAAACTGCATTATAAAATGTATCAGATCAACTAGGGTTTCTTTTTACAATTTGTCAAAAAAAGAAGTTAGTTTTAATTTCCTATCAGACAGCAACATTATTATATTATATATATATATATATATATATACACACATAACACAATGGGCCTAACTTTACTTACAACACACATTGTGATGAGGTGATCAAATTATGTTCTGCCCTAGTATTAGGGATGCACCGATCCCACTTCCCGATACCAATCTTGATACCAACCCACTCAGGGTATCGGCCGATATGGAGTACTGATCCAATTTGAGTGCTCTTTCTTCTTTTTAGTTTGAAATATGTATACCCGGAGTGTAGAAATGATTGGCATCATCAATCTGTGTGCAATGTAATACGAGGTTGTAACTACACCTAACTTCTTAACTATAAGTGAAGGTGTTTACACCAACATTCTTGTAAAGATTGTGTTGATTTTAATTATATGGTTATAAAAGGGTTTGCAGAATTGTGATTGTACAGTATACATATAACAGTGACAAAGAAGTATTTAAAGGTGCATCAGTCTGATACCCGATCTGTTAAATAAGGTCCATATTTACATGAATACTGATCCAGTATATCAGGTCCATGCGTCGCTACCTAACATGAATGAGTCACATTTTCTGTGTGTGACTGTGCCCCTGTGTCCAGCAGGTCCGGGTACCTGTAGAGAAGTGATCTGGACAGGTGGAGTGCTGGTGGGGGCTGCAGGTCGTGGTGTCATGGCGCTTTGGGACTGCGACTGAGCCTGCATCTGAGCCAAGGTCTGCTGGTGAATCATCAGCAGCTGCCCACTCTCACTGCGAACCAAGACCATGCCTGCAACAGGCAAATGACCAAAGGTCAGGGCTTTTCTGTCCTGATCAGTCTCACTAATGTACTGTATATGTATGCATTGAGTTTCTGAGATGAGGGGGTATGAATTACTCATCTGTAGGCTATTGATGCATGGATATTGCCTCAGCTGGGAGGTCTATGTTCAGAGACTTCTAGCCTGTCAGCGACCGGTCAGACAGAAAATGAGCCACAAACATGGTGCCATGAATCAAAAACATTTCAAGCCGCAATACAGCATGTAATTAGATGTTGTGAGGATCCACAACATAGTAGAACAACAAAATAAAACGTTTTCTTGCTGCTGCTGATACTTTACTGTAGGCCAGTGTATTACTTTGCACTGGAACCTGTAGCCTGTTATAGCTCCTCAATCAAACAAGGTGACTGGCTGTGTGATAAGTGACTGGGCTCCAGTACACAGTAATGCACTGGCCTTCAACAAAGTAATACCAAGTTACAGAGAAGCTGGACAGGAGACTTAAGCAGCAAGCAAAAACATGTTTGTGCTGAGTTGTAGGTACATGTTATTAAATGGTGTGAATAAAAAGCTGATTTTTAAATACCCTATTTGTAGCTTATTTAGGTCTGACCAGTCGCTATCTTGCTGGCATAGTTCTATACACAGGAGTCCAAAGCAGAGGTAATTTCCACACATTGATATTACTATATTTTAACAATTCATACTTCCTTATGCCAAGGAAAATCTGAAATTATCCCATTAATTTGCCGCTGACAGTGCAAAACCTTGGAGAAATATCTGAGGTCAGAGACAAACAGTCTAACAATTATAGCCTTTGCAAACTCTTCTTAGAGATACACAGTAAACAGCTGTTGATATGAGAACAGTCTGCTATTGTCCCTGACAAAGACAAAGTAGTAAGAATCAATAGATTGCAACATAACACTAGTTTGATATACTGTACAAATAGTTTGGCTGACTGCCCGCAAGGCTTTTTATCTGGTCTGCAGTTTGGAACCTTGTCCATCTCTAATCTGTTGTTTGTGGCCTTAAAGGCAATGTTTCGAGGTTTTATAAAACGTTTCTTAGCTGCCCTTATGTGATTATTATGGTCTCAACCCATTTCTTGCATAATCACATAACGGCAGCTAAGAAACCCTGACAAATAAAACAAAGTTGCTTTTGAGTCAGCAACAAGTTTCTGAAGAAGTTATTGCAGCTTGACACAGCCTACATTGGCAACACTGTTACAAAACTTGTAGATGCTCTTAAACTGTTTACTAAGTTACCTGGAGGGAGCTGGATGTTTTGGATATTTGGGGCGTTTTGTTGAGGCTGAGTGAGTCGAGGGGCCAACACCTGTGGAGCAATAGCTCGTATTCCTCCAGGAGGAGTAGCAGCGATTGTTGACGGTACTGAAGTCCTCAAGTTTTGCAAAACAGTCGGGCTCCTCATGGTCGCTATTGTCCCTGTCGCAACAGCTGAAGCCACGACGTGAGCACCAGTCTGCATTATAGCTTTTGTAGAGTCGAATTTGTTGACGAGCGAGCCGGCCGAGCTGGTAACACTAACAGCGGGTGATGTTAAAACCGTTGTTTGGCTGCCTCCGCTTTGTGAGGTGTTAGTTTGCATAGGTGGCCTCACAAGCGTGACAGTGGGTACACTTTTCACAGAGGACTGAGACGAAACCACAGCATTCTGCGCACTCGTCGAAGAATTTCGAACAATAGTACTTGGTGTTGCAGACAAAACTGTTGCGCTTCCTTTGCTCACTGAAACAGGTCCGTTGTTGACAAGCGTGACGGCGGGCTGGGAGTTGTTGCCGCTCGTGCCTCCGGTGATATGACAGTTCATCACAACGCTACTTCCATTCAAAGTTTGAACACCAGTCGTTCCAGGTTTCCCAACACCAGATGCTGCATCTGATACGACCGTAACGACTCCGCTAGCTGTCCCGGGCTTGGACTGACTCTGAGCGGCTGTCATGCTCGATGTGGTCCCGGCTGCTCCATCCATGCTTGAACCGTGGGAACCCGTACTGTTAATGACACCTCCTTGCACTCCTGTCCCTACAGCAGCGGAAACACATGAAAGCAAGGGGCATATCTAACAACTCTCTGATTCGCATTAGTTTCAGGAAACACACGAGTGAAGCAAAGTAAGCTAAAATCAGTAGAACAACGTGACCAAAATTAGCTAATGTTAGCTAACCGGAATGGGCAGCTATCTTACCTGCTTTAGCAAGCTCTTGTTGTGAAAGTCCCATTTTGCTGCCTCCAAGACCCTGAACATTGGAATTACTAACGTTACCTACAGCTGAGTTGCCAGCGTGATTTGCTGCGGACTGGACCCTGTTCGTTGCGTTAACGCGCTCTGCTCCCGTTAGTTCAGACTCCAGCGATCCGACTAGATCACTAACTACTTTTTCGTCCACATCTGTGTTGAAGAAAACATCATCCAGCAAATCGGAGCCCGCCGCCATCTTTGCCAAGCTACGCTCGCTCGTGAGACGCATGCGCCGATTGGATGCAACCTCAGTGACGCGACCTCGCCGGTCGCTGTGATTGGTTCTTCGAAGAAAATAAAGCTTGGAACAAATGGTTGCGAGCAGCAGTGTGGAGGTTCCAGCTCAGTGTGACAGCTTTACGGGAAAACAACGATACCACACAGGGCTGCCCCTGGTGGGACTTTATCACATCGAGGAGACTCTCTGAGAGAGTTTCTGTGACGTACAGCATGTCTTTGCAGATGCATGCACAGTGCCGAAGCATTTTATATCAATTTGACTTTATCGTAGACGACTCAAAATGGCTGCGTTGTTGCTATTTTTTTCCAGGACAGCCGCAGCAGCTGGCTGGGCGCTCACAGACAGAGAGCAGCGATGTTAGGCTACCTGGATGTCAAACTTGACTCAATAGCGCAGATCAACAATTACCAGTTTACATAGTTGTTTTTCCAGCATTATCTTTTGGCTTCTTGACGCTACATGAGTTGCATACATTATATGTTGCAACTTCTTACACAGATGTTATAAAAAATAATTGTCAGAACAAAATAGTACACACCAAACACACAAATAAATGTTACAAATAATCATAAATGTCAATAATGCTAAATATCAGACGAGTCATTCACGAAAAGTTCAGCACAGGACCTGCAGTGAATTAGTAGCCTAGTCTCACTGCCAGGTGCGTTAAACCTCAATCAATGGGCGTGGTTTGAAGTGGACCCCTATAAATTGTTTCCGGTCGCGCCATGGCTTGAATGCTGCTACCTGAGTTCTTGTATAAGGTAGTGTCCTGAATATTCTCCTGCTATGAGTTCATCAAAGCCCTACATTGGCTGTAAAATAGGGTTACTTTCCAAAGCCCAAAATCGTTATGAGGGGATTTTGTATACAATTGATAAAGTAAACTCCACAGTAGTGCTGGCAAAAGGTGAGTGGTGTGGGCCTATGCTTGACAGCCTGCCAGCATGTCCAAGAACGACATGCCTTTTGCTGAGGTTTTTTTTTGTAGACTTTGAAAGATTGCTGCAAAATTTGAAACCTGAATGTCGTAACATTCAACATTTTCTCTCAACTAGTCAAGTGTTTTGGAACGGAGGGGCGACCCACTGACAGACCAGCACCACCGAAAGATGACATCTATGAGTACATCACTTTCCGGGGAAGTGATATTAAGGACATCACATTGTGTGAACCTCCAAGATCTTATCATGGCCTACCCCCGGATCCTGCAATAGTACAGGTTGACAATAGCTGCATGGCTCACACCCCACAGTACAGAACCTAAAAGTTGACAAAGTATATAAAGACTCAGATAATGTATGTGTTAAATTGTTTTATTTTTTTTTTTTTTTTTTGTCAGTCATCCAGTTCGGGCTCTCCAGGCATCTACTCAGCTCTTGGATCATATAGCCCCTTAAGGATGCCTGCCTACAACCAGCTTGCTGCCAGCTCTCTACTTAATCAACAGTATGCTGCAGCTTTTGGCCTTGGTAAGTCAGTGAATGCAAAGGCAAATGTATTGCTAGTAAACCAACTATAAACCCACATCCTTAGTGAAGATGAATACTTCTAAGTAGGTTGTATGCATACTACAGTACTGGATTTTGTTGTTGTCATGCAGGGCCTGTTCTTCCAGGTTTACATGTTGTAAGGGGCCCCATGGTGGAAAAGGCTGTTCAAACCCTCCACGTGGACAGGTCTGGGCAGAAGGGAGGCTTGACTCCATCCCGGGAGCAGGAGCGGCAATGGGAGAGAAGGAGACTTCAGAGGCCCAGAGGAGAGAGTTCCCAGACCAGAAGGGGCACTGGAGCCATCAGTAAGCATACAGAATTGCAGTGATGAAAGGCAAAATAAAATCCTTAGCTTCACTAATTGACCTAAAAACTGAATAGCTTGAATTGCTTAATAGTCCTGAAATGTTTTAGAACTCTGTTTAGAGTGTTCAGGAAATGTCCATCTGTGCATTTGCAGTCTTAAGAGTGAGCATAAATGGTTTTATTTATTTACATCTAAGTGAAGTCAGGCCCAGGTGTGCCCACTGCTCAGCGGGAAACTCGGCAGCAGAACTATGAAAACAGGTCACCACAAAGAAGACAAGGTAATTGTGGAACCTAGTTTTGGAAGTAAACTTCTGTTTTTTTTTTTTTTTTTTTTTGCATACAAATGACAATATCCTATTAACATTCAATGAATTTTTTGAAATAAATCTTAGGAGCTCGGAGGCGCAGGAACCGTAGTAGAGGCCAGCTGATGGTGGCTAATGTTCCATCTGCCATCCTTAAGTTTGACACGGACTTTGATTTTGATTCCTCAAATGCACAGTTTATTAAGGAGGAGCTGGAGAGGGAGGTGCAGAACAGGATGAAAGGTTGGTACATCTGCTCAAGTGATCACAAATGCACCACTGCATTTTATGTCTTCTACTTTCTTGACACAATTTTCTTTTTTTTTTTCCTTTTTAAAAGGCCCACATGGTCACTTAAAACATTACTGTATCTTATGACATACAGTTACTAATACTCTTGTGTTGCATATAGTCTCCAAATCCCTCAACCTCAAACTGTAGGTATTGGCTCAGCGGGATAGCAATACGGAGATTCTGGCACAGGATTATGTCACCAAAGCTGCAGTGATGACAGTGACATGATTAGGGTTGCAACTACAATTTTTGTTTTCATTGTTGATTAATCTGTATTTTCTGGATTAATCTATTAATTGTTTGGGCTGTAAAATGTCAGAAAATGGTGGGAAATGTCGATCACGGTTTCCCAAAGCCCAAGATGATGGTCTCTAATATCTTTTTGTCCACAACTCAAAGATTTTCAGTTTACGGTCATCGAGATGCAAAGAAACAAGAAAATATTCACTTAAGAAGCTGGAATCACTGAATTTTTATAATAAGTTACTCAACCCGATTAACACAAATATTTTGATTAATGTAAAAGATGAAAATGAATTTATTTGCGGCTTTAGACACAATTCTGTCTTTTCCATACACATGTTCAGGTTTTTCCATTTTGACACAGGTCCTTGCATTTTAAATAGATGCAACCTAAAACTGCAATAACTAACTTCAAAAGGTGAAAGTATGTGGATTTTTTATTTATAAAAGGGACCCCCAAATCAAAAATATTGTTTTCCTATTGCTGTACCTGTAGTGCTATTGATCAATCTAGAGTGTTTTGGTGTGAGTTTCTCAGTGTTGGAGATATCGGCCGTAGAGATGTCTGCCTTCTCTTGAATATAATGGAACTAGATGGTACTTGGCTTGTGGTGCTCAAAGCGCCAAAAGAAAACATTTGGAAAACCTCATCCCCAATGTCTTTCCAGAAATCCTGATATTTTTTTTAATTTTTTTATAAATCTTCTTTTCTACCGAACTACACCTACCAACCGCATCACTGCACAGAAGGAAGCATACTCATGAACGAGAGACATGTCCTCCCTGCCTGAGCTGTAACTGTAGCTAACTGATACTGCTGGGCTGGCTCACATCTTGCACGGTCACAAGCCTCTCGCCCAGGAGTATGCTTCCCTCTGTGCAGTGATATGGTTCTAAAGTTCCGTAGACCTCTTTACGGACGATATCTTAACACTGTGAAACTCTCAAACGATCTAGATTGCTAAATGGCACTACAGGTAAGAGGGAAAAATATGTATTTTTGATTTTGGGTGAACGGTCACTTAATGTGTGTAGGTCTAGGTTTGTGAATAGATAGGCATGAGCTGGTGAAGCTGCTTTTTAACCTAGGTTTTCAACACTTTCAGCTTGGTCTTTATAGCGCATCCTTCAGGTTATGTGTAGTGCATATTTCTGTTTACAGATGGAAACAACGAGGTGGAGAAAGAAATGCACTCATCTGCAAAGGATGATCATTTTGGACCAAAATGCTACTACAACAAAGCAAAGTCTTTCTTTGACAACATCTCATCTGAGAATAAGTTCAGGTAAACAAGTGGCATTTTTATCAATATTTAAAACCCTAGTTTATCCTGCTTGCTGAGATACAGGCTAGTGCCTCGGTTTGTTTCAGACTAACATGGGCGGAGGAGCGGAAGCGCAATCTGGAGACTTTTGGGGTCCCTGGACGGTTCCTGAGGGGCCAAGGCTTCAGAGGTGGCTACACTGGACGAAGAGGATGGGGCACTGCTCAGACTCTATCTTACAGAGCCAGGAGTGGACAGCTGTAAAGGGCAGGGTTTGATAACCAGGTGCTAAAGCAACCCCATCCTCCAATGATGGCTAACTTGGGTGTAACAAATGGGACTTTTACCCATTATATCAGCAAAAGCAGCTCTGTCACTGTATGAAGGATTTTTATTTTTTTCTCAGAGTTATCCTGTCTCCATATTGCCAGGATTGTATTTTTCTGTATAGCCTTCTTGTCATTTGTCCCCATTTTGAATATGGATTCATGGCTCAGTAAATGGTCTACTGTGTGTGACAATAGTTTTTTTTTTTTTTTTTTTTTTTTTTTTTTTCCTCAGATTATTTACCCAAGAGCTGTTTTTTTGTTTCTCATTAAATGGGGAGTGTTTAAGTTTATTTTCTGCTACTTGGAAGAATTTCACTCCCAAATGTGTATTTGTTTCATGTTAAAGTATCTTGCTTTGCCTCTTGGAGTACATTTATTTCATCAACAAATGTTGTAAACTATGAATATTGACACAAAATGAACTAAATTGTATTTAAAGGCTAAATCTCATTGCTTTGTTCTGTCATATTGAAGCAACAAGTGAGACAAATGTAAATAAACTGGAAATTGCTGGTGCACTTGTCATGCTCTCTGAGGATACATCCCATTATATTGTCGGCGTATTAAGTTGGTTTCATGTGCACAAGTGAGCTTTAAATGTGTACACCTTGGGTTATGCATAAACAGTGGTGTAATGTAACAAAATCCAGTTACTTAACTACTGTTGAGGACAAATCTGAGGTACTTGAATATTTCCATTGTATGCTACTTTATACTTCAGTATATTGCACAGGCAAATATTGTTTTACTCTACTGCATTTTTCTTTAGATTACAATTTCCATGCCCTTCCTGTCCATTGAAAACCATGTATCTCCAAATGTGGTGACTTTGATTTGTTATTAAATTTAAGAATTAGTGTTGTGGTGAGAAAATTCTCCCACTTAAGCTAAACTATTAAAAACTGGATCTGGTGGGAAATGCATTATCACAAAGCTGAAAACAGGGTAGTTTCTCCTGAGCCCATGGAAATTTGGCCTGCTTGGTTTTGAATGCATAACTTTTTTTTTTTTTTTTTTGTAGTAGGCTATTTTTAGTTTGGTAATAGTAGGCCCAGTTAGCCTAAGGAAAGTATTTTAATACGTTCACCAATGATAATAGATGGTACTTATTCTGGAACAGTAGCCAAGGCCTGTTGGTGTTTAGTGGTATTTGTTCCCTTGTCTTTAAATAAGGAACAGGTGTTTTTAGCCAACATACTAAAAACGTCCAATTGTAGCCCACAGAAGGCCTATCGCTTGATCTCAGAACTGCAGACGTCCCTGATTGACGGGAACCTGGGGAGGGAGAAGCTCGTCAGATGTCAGGTGCATATGTGATAATGTAACAAACATGAGACTGTGGTATCATGATGTATTCTCATTTTTCTGAAGGTGTTAAACAACTTTGGCAACTACTTTTCTCAATAGCTCGGCGGAGCTTTTGCGTACAACGTAGACTGATTGGCTTTCATGAATCAGATAGAGATACTCCGTCTAGTGAGGGAAAGTGGTAGGCTACTCACAGTCCGGGTTATACCAAAAACTGAGGGAGAGGGATTTCCCCCTATCACGTAACAGTTTATTATCTGTGTCATTTTTTGCATGCGCACCATAAATAACGTTCAGCAAAATAGTATGTTAAATTACATCGAGAGAAATCCAGTGTTTCCTTTTTTTCCTACGCTGATGATAGATATATACGTCACTGTCAATACCCCCATTCCCTGGTAATGGACACATATGTAACCAAATAGAGGGCTGCGCTCCAGATAATAAATGTTAGAATAAAATAAGCGCTTTTATTTCTCATATGACAAAATGTCGGTGGCATTTTCATCGGTGCGTCCAAGGAGTAAAGGGGAGTTAACACAGCAAACGATTCAAAAGGTAAAAATCCTGAGATGGGTCGCGGCGATTTGTGATTATTCTAGTCAGGATGGGAGTGTGCAGTCCGCCGTCAGTGCAGAGAAAGTAGCCTGTGGTGGATATCAGGAGAAATGGCAACTGGTATTGTAACGTTACAGTCAATTGAAGATGCGAACCAAACAAAGCCATGACGATGATGTAGGCAACCGCTTTATAGGCTCTTCACTGTTTCCGTGTGATGCTGTTAACCTCGCTGCTTTTTCTTCTTCTAACGAATGAGGAATATTTTTATTTTTTGTTAAATATATATCAGCGTTAGATTGTGTGATTTGTTTCCAAGAATTTCAAAAGCGCAACACCTGAACTGGGCTTTTGTTAGTTAGGCTATAGGTGCCAGATTATTGTCAGACAACATCCCGACAGGTTTAAGTGGTTATGGACATCCGTTTTGTTGCAAAAACATATATGCATCCACTGAGAAAGGCAGGAGGATGGAGGGAAAGTGAACCCTGAGCCATATACTCCTCAGACTGCTGCTGCTGCTTTTATCCTTAACGGAACAGTTTCTGGTAAAAAAAAGAAAAGAAAAAGAAATCCGTCCTTAAAACAGAGACTTTCAAACGACGTGCTAAATAAAGACTGAAAAGCTGCTGCTTCATTTGGCTCCTGACCCAGAAATGTTCATTGACTGGTTAAAGTTCTGATAATCCAGGACATTACTATGCCGTAATAGGGCATATTTTAGTATAATTTGACTTGAGATACTGTGAACTGAAGTTGTTTTGCTGTCTCCCAAAGATGCTGGATGAAAATCATCATTTAATACAATGTATAATGGACTACCAAAGTAAAGGCAAGACCGCTGAATGCACACAGTAAGTGTTTTACTCCTAACTGGTGCCTTGTGAGTGTGATGTTAGGGTAAAAGTGAGTAAATTAAGCTGTGTTTCATTTTCCCTTCTTTTTCTTTTTTTTTTACAGGTATCAGCAGATCCTGCACAGAAATCTTGTTTACTTGGCCACAATAGCAGATTCAAATCAGAACATGCAGTCACTACTACCTGCAGTGAGTCACTCATGAGGTTTCAGGGAGTAGTCTTGCATTGCCAGACCTATCTCCACAGTGCTGACAGTAGATTTCCCATCTTCATCAGATTAATTTTGCTGCTGCCATCCTCACCTTTTCTCATTTAGTAAATACTCATAACAAATCCAGAACAAAGTCTTTGAGTAGACTAAACATCCACTTTTCACGTAATTTATCCACTGGTAAATCTATAATACAAACAAAAATATTGCCATTTAGCAGACAATATAGGAGTCAATATAAAATTGGGACATCAGGACATGGAGGACAGCAATCAGGACGCATATTCTCTAAACTGCTGTTTTAATTGATCAACTATGTTTTTCACTTCCAGCCTCCCACTTCCAACATGGCCATGGCTCCTGGAGGAATGAGTCAAAGTGGGGGACACACTCCAAGCAACCTCAATGACAACATGGCACAAGGACTGCCCCCCACATCATTGATGCAGAGCCAAATGAGCAATGGTGAGATTTTATGACAAATTACTAATTCTAGCCAACGTGGAATTATTTTCTCCACACAAACCCAGATGTGCATGGTGTGCACACATACAGCTCCATCTTGTTGTCAGTCCCCTGTCTCGAGTCCCCCTCTGGTCCTGACTTTGCTGCATGTTTGTCTGCAGATACAATACCATGTCTTGTTTGTCCCATTGTCTCTGATCTTTATTGCCTGCAAGTATCTGATCTTATGTTCAGCTAATAGTTAGATTTATCTGCGGCAATAGCGACTTTTCCCCCTTCTTTATGTTTCTAATTCATTTTCACACACATCATTAACACTCAATCCTTAACCATGTAAGCTTCCTGTAAAGATGAACTGAATGTGGGCCCATGATTAACATGACATGGCACCACATGGGAACGTGTGCTGGCTGCTCTGACTGTGCGTGTGTGTCGTCAGGCCCCAGCCATGCCCCCATGCAGCAGCAGTCTGGTCAGGTGCAGTCGGCTATTCCCTCCGCATCCCTCAGCCTGTCAGCCAGCGGCTACGGTAGCTCGGCCCCAGCCTCCGGCTACAGCCATGCTGCGCCCTCCTCCCAGGGCAGCATGATCCAGGGCCCTGGGCCTGGCTATGGCTCTTCCTCCTCTTCTTCCTCCACATCCTCATCTTCCTCTTCCTCCTCCCGCAGCAACCTCAACATGCAATCGAACCAAGGTGAGCCAGGTATAGAGGAGACTAATCATCAGGATAGTTGGTCTATTTTAATGGAAAGGAATACTTTCAGGCTCATGATTTGGGACTCATTTGGGATTCGGGACTTGATTATCAAAAACTATACTCTCAAGATGCAAGATGCCTCAGTTGTTTTTATTTAGTTGTTTAGGTAAGATGCAAGATTTGGCACTTAGAGGAAAGATTAATGAAAGTAATGCCTTTCAGTGTTCAGAGTGAGGTAGAAACCATATGGTAAAACAGTGGGATGATTTTAGAAATGTTTATGTATAAACGCCCGCTTGATCTTGCTTAAAGCTTTAGTTCGTAACTTTTTTTATAATAATGAACGTCCGTAACATTACAGCCATTGCCAAATAAGTTGCTACAAAGCTAATTAATACTTTCAGCTCCACACAACTCTCTCTGTATTTCTCAGTATGGCTTTGTTCAGAAGGTTGTGACTTTCGCACGCAGAAACTCGAGTGAAGATAATTACCTCTTCTGAAGAGTCCATTATGTTTTTTTAATCCTCCGTGTCCTCCTTGGCTACTAGCAACTGTGTGGAGGAGGGGTGGGGGTGGTGCGCGATCACAGAAGGCTTGCATCATGTGGACGTGCCAACAGTTTTGTTGTCATTACTTAGAATTCCTCATGGGGGTGACAGAAACTACTCACTATAGCTTTAAATAATTTGTTTACATGCATATATGCACATATCAATCTGTAAATTATCATCCTATGCAATGTAACCATCAAAATAACCAAACACATTCAGTTCATCAAAGAGGTTTCCTGCGTCCTCCCTTCTTTCTTCTGCTCCAGGCTTTACCTCTCCTAATCTCTGACTCCTGACCCTGAGATGCAGCCCTCCTCTCCCTGGATGTCTGTGTGGATATCTCTGTTTATGCACTGAATTCACTGGCTTTGTTTGCATTTATACTTCAGAGCAACATCTTGAAAGCATCTCTTAAAATATTTTTTCTTTAAGAGACCCCTGACTGCTATGGACCCGTTTTGGCTTATCCCTGTGCCCTGATTGCCAGTTTCACTTCTCAGAATGCTTTGTATGCTGTTGAAAGCTAATGCAATGTGCAAAGAGTGCGTCTGTTTATATTAATGTATGAGATCTCCCTCCCTCCCCCATAATCACACCTCCTTTTCAGTCTCCATGATGCACCAACAGTCAGCCACTCCACACTACTCCTCAGCCCAGGCTGGGAGCCAACACTATCAGGGACAGCAGGCCATGGGCATGATGGGTCAGGGCAGTCAAGGAAACAGTATGATGTCTCAGAGACCCATGGGATCCTACCGCTCCTCACAGCAAGGTAGGTGGTGAGACTTTTTCATGCCAGCTTGGTGTGGCAATGGGTTTGTTGGTGTTGTGTTTGAGTACATAAATGGATGTGTGACTACAGTTTGGATTGAAATTGTCAACAGGTTTTCATTAAGTGTGGCTCTGGATGCAAGTCTCACAATTTCCAGATTGATGGAAATGCTAAGTCTGTTGAGGAAGTATTAGTGCGTGCATGGTATTAGTTTTTGCCTTCAAAGATGTGATATCGAAGGTCTGCAAATTTGCCTATCCCAGTTGCCTTCCTGCAACTTTAAGGAGCAGTCTAGAGATGTATCACTTCCTGTCTCTGTAAATCACTTAACTTGTGCTGTGTCAGCATGTGCCTAATAATAGCTCCATCCTGTCCTGTTATGTTTTTGGAAGTGTTTAGACTAGGCACGTAGTAACAGATATATCAAAAGGATGGGATACTGTTTCCTGGGAAACAGGCCATGATTGTATGTCCTCATTCACCCTGGTACACTATTATCCTTGCATGACTGGGTGAAGTATTTCCAGATAGAACTTTGTTATGGAATTGCTGTGTCCATAGTTAAGCTGCTCGCTCACCAGCTACTCCCTGATTGGTCCAGTGGTGTTGCTAGGGCTCCTCTGTCAACCGTGGTCATATCGGGAATTATCAGATATGTTGCTATGAAATTGTTTTGCTATTTTTGCAGAAGTTCAAATGATTTTTTTATGCTACAGCTCATCTGTATTTGGAAAGTTTTGGGCCAATTGTGGTGTGTAAAGGAGATTAGAATGGGCCTGAGTTTTTGGTCTGTTGGTTTTGTGAGTTTGTTAAATAAAGTTGAAAGGGAAAGGGAAGAAGTGGAATCTGGAGTTTCTGCACACCACTAGCGGAGATCAGATTCTCCCTGATAACTGGCTCTCTGTAATCCTTTTTCTCCTCTAAAATTATCTCCTCTAATTTGTCATGGAATTATTCATTATAATTGCTCCACTTTAATTAGTATCTCCGAAATTTGGGTTGGCCCAAAATAGCTTCCTTCATATTATTATTTCAACCCACAGAAAATCAGCACCAGTGAAATACAGAACATAAGTAAGTTATAAAGAAAATTATAATTGGCATATTTGTTCTCTCTACTCATTACTATTCATAATATCCTCATAACTAAATGACGACTTCCGAAAAAGCTGTCTATAATAATCGTCTTTTATAATCTTTAATTTTTGTCTTTCATTGTTCTTAATTCACATATGCACACACACACACACACACCTTCAGGCTGCCTAAATTGCCCAAGTGTCCTGGCACAGCCCCTTTAGTCTCCAACTCAACGACCAATTGTTCCAAGCAACTGTTTAACAAATCGTGGTGTCGCCTGTCTTGCAGGATCTGCACAGCAGTACATGGGACAAGACGAGTTCTACGGAGAGCAGTATGGACACACTCAGAGCTCCAGCGAGCCCATAAACCGGCAATATTACCCTGATGGTAATCGTGCACATCCATAAACTTCATACACACAGCTCTCAAACACACAAAGCCACGTTATAGGTCATGCAATTTCCTTTTAGCACTATCTCACTGGCCTGAGCCGGATTAACTGCAGTGCTGAAGCTTCAGCTTGTCCTCCCAGTCATTGTCTTTTTCCCTTACTGTGGGAGAGGAAGAGTATTGGAGAAAAAAATGGCAAAAGACTGACATTGGTCTCAATTCTGTTTCCTCTCATTGTGTCTGTGTCCATACTGTCCCCTTTGGTGTGCCGAAATTTCAGATTTCAGAGAGTGCCATAGCAGTGTGTTGAGGAGAGAGCGCAGACTTCTTCCAGAGTGTCTCTTTGTGCTTTGTGCATAAAATTGAAGCGAGAAGCTTTGAAAATGTTGTCTGTGCTTGCACTTTAGTCATTGCACATGTATTATTAATATTTTGGCTTCAAACTGTGAATAATAATTTTTCTTCTGTATGTAAGTGGGTATTGCCTTTGCAGAGGAGTTGCACATGTTGAACAGTGTTCTCTACAGGTCACGGAGAGTACACGTATCAACAGTCTTCATATGGTGAGCAAGGCTACGACAGATCCTTTGATGAGTCTTCACAACATTACTATGAAGGAGGTAACCGTTATACATTATGCCATTTCCAACCATGTGTTTTAGATATATTGTCCTGCACCGTTAGTCTAAATGTGTCCAACCAAAACTGTAGTAGTACTACATCATATGATTAATAGCTGACATGTACCTGTGTGTTTATATATCTCCAGGTAACTCTCAGTACAGTCAGCAGCAGGCGCAGTATCAGCAGGGCTCTGGCCAGCAGCAGCCCTTCAGCCAGCAGCAGTACTCCACTCAACCAGGCTACAGCGGACAGCCACAGGGATACGGTTAGAACAACCAACCAAACAACCTGTTGTCACACAGGCATAAACACACACCCAAAAAGTAATTAATATGTATTGAATGTAACTCCTCTGCTACAGGTCCTGGCCAGGGTGGATCCTCCCAGTATTCTCAGTATCAGCAGGGTCAAAGCCAACAGTATGGCTCCTACCGCTCCTCCCAGGGAGGCCCTGGAGCGCAGACGCAGAGGCCCTATGCTTACGAACAGGTACATCAAATTAGATCAGATTTCTCTGAATCTCTGAAACTGGCTTTGCAACACTGACTAATACCCATTTTTGGATGGAATTTGCCGGTCAGTTTATAAATAAGTATTAAAATAGAAAACAATAACAAATAATCTGCCTTTTAATCTATTCCTTACAATGCATAGCAGTCACTCGCATCCAAATACCGTTGAAGGCAGGTGCTGGACCAATAGAAGACAATAAAAACCTAAAGGTCCGCATACTGTAGCTCCCTTAAGTGCAATTTATTGGCACATCTGCAAGTGACATTCCGAAGAAGAGCATTAGCTTGAAAGGTCACTTGTAGATGTTCCGATAGATTGCATTTAAGGGAGCTACAATGTGCAGACCTTTATTTAATGTTTTTTTTCATGCTTTGTTTGCCACAACCGATGCTTCATACCATGCTTGATATTTTTCTGATTTACCAAATTAAGATTTATGATGACGTAGCACGATGTATAGAGCACCAACACAAGCAGACTTAGACTCACCTAGCCCTCAAACCCGTTTTTTGTAATAAATCATATTCTTAAGTTTTGTTTCTTTTTCATTTTCAAATCTAACTATTACATGATTAACTAAAAAACATCAGGAAAGCTGATGCCTGTAGGAATAATGGAGTAGTATGTTTGTTTGTCTGTCTGGGTAACAAAAAAGCAAAGAAAAAGTGAACAACACAATGTATAAAATGCAATCTAATCTCTTAGTGTAAACCATTTTATATTGCAGGGCCAGTATGGAAATTATCAGCAATAAGGGACCACATTGTTTTACTGTTGGAAGAAAATAAAAAAGGAACGGTTCAGCAGTGACGCGCTGGCTCAGCTGTGGATTAGAAGACCTGGCTGCCTCACATTTATTATCCTCTCATTAATCATCATTCTAGCTAATAATACATAATGTATTAAAATGTGGTGCTTCCCTCGTCTGTTTTGCTTTCTGCAGGGTTGTAGCTTGTAGCTGAAGGTGTGGAGTGCTACTGGCCACCCAATGGAAACACAGGGTGCTTGTAGAAATGAGGCAGTTAATGTAAACCTTCCATATGGATTCAATAGGGTACTAAAAAGGAGCAGTAGTCATTTGATGAGCCTCAGCAAGTTGCCTGTTTCCTCCTCTTTCTTCTCTGTCTATGCCTTTCACTTGTCTGTATCCCATCCCCTGCTTTAAATGTTTTTATTTTTTATTTTACAAGCCTCTGTTTTTATTCTTTTTTTGTGGTGCACAGAGTGGGCCCTTGGTTTGAGAGACTGAGGCTCTAAAAAGCTAATTAGCGCTGAAGGAAATGTTCCTTGATATTTATCTAACGGACTAGGTCCAGCTCTTGCTCTAATTCCTAGTAGATAAGATAAGGTAAATTAATTTCATGAAGGTGAAAACGTTGGTCCTTAAACCTGACTTGATCAGGAGGTTGTCTGTGTTAGTCAAACTGTGATGTGTTGCTGTGTGGTCTAACATTATGTGTTTCACTCTTTGCGTATGTCTTTCTGAGGTAATAGACACAATAGTTAGCTGACTTATCCAGACTTAACAGCGTGTATCACTGTCCATGATAATCATACATCGTGGTAGTATTTTTGGCATATATTTTCGGTGGCATTGCTCTACACAGACATATGTTATTGTGCAGAGTTAGGGGTCACACTACTCTGATGCCAGTCAGCAACGATTTTATGTAAAAACAATTTGCCACTTTGTCTGCACTTTATTTTGCAGTGACAGTGTATGTATTGTCTGATATTTTGGATTGTAGCGCAATCCAGGCTGTTTTTAACGAATGATCCTCAAAAAGCCAAAGTAACACGGGAACAGAACGGTAGCGTGTCCTGCACCTCTACTTCAATAAGTGCAATACACTCAGTCAGTCATGTTAAGGGTTGGTTCATATGGTGAGCTTACACTATATCGTTATTTAGTATAGTAGTTTGTTGACATACAATGATGGCAAAGACTAGGGCTGGTTTGTCTAATGTTATTCAATGTAATATTGCAGGTTTTAACTGACATGTCATATTTAGGATTATTTTCTGTATTTATGTGACTTATAGACAGATTATGTAAAGCATTTCATCATAAACATAAAGCTTACTACTTCAAAAACATTTTTTCAGTGAAAATGTTTATCATCATACATTGTATTAGATATACAAAATAATGTTAAAAATAAGAAAAGGTATAGAAGGTTCATTTTGATCTTTCCTTGTGTGATTACAAAATGGGCATACAGTAGGCCTATATTAAGTTGTTTATTTATTTGTTTATTTAAAAGAAGGCAGACAACACCTCTGGTCATTTCACTGATTACTGTTTCTTACAGTTTGAGCAGTAATGAGGATTAATAGTATCAGGGTGAGGGTCCAGCTTTGCAGTATATTAACTCAAGTTATCTCAGAGGGATAAAATAACACAAAAGTTGCAGGGTTAATCAAAAATGGGAGAATACTGGCTGTCAAACAGCTAAATAACTATGTGCCACTCAACAGTGACAATCACAGGTTTCTCTATACTACATTGAATTTGTATCAGTGTTTCATTTTACTGTGAGCTGAACATGTATGACAAGTATTTTCTAGTTATATGTAGTGCCCATCTCTGATGTGTGTGTGTGTGTGTGTGTGTGTGTGTGTGTGTGTGTGTGTGTGTGTGTGTGTGTGTGTGTGTGTGTGTGTGTGTGTGTGTGTGAGAGAGAGAGGGAGAGAGAGAGAGAAAGAAAAAAAAATGAGTGAGAGAGTTAAGTTTGGTGTGCATAATCCAAATATGAATGTCTAAGTCTGCATTACCTAATCTTTTCTGCTGTCTTTTGTTACTGTTTGTTATATAAAAAAATAAACTAACATTCACCTTTTGTATGTCTGCATTTTGTGGATTTATTAAGGAAATGTCAGAAGTCACACATCATGATAACAAAACAAATAAAGTTTTTTTTATTAACTTTTTCTTCCCAGCTGAGACAATTATATTATATAGTATTTTATAGTATATATTATAAGTATTACAGACATGGGCCAATGAATTACAATATTTTTTGAGACTGCATTAACAAGGTTGGCAGGTCTTATCTCAGCTCAAAACGTTAAATTATGGAGCTTTCATGGCATCACATTCACAGCTTCTTTTCTATTTTTTTCTGCTACCCCTAAATGTACCGTAACACTCCAGCACGTTTGGTGGCGGTAGAGGCCCAAATCGCAGTGATACCGTAATTAAAAATCGCATATACACACTGTCCCTTCATGGGTTCCGTAGTTCCCAGTGATGCATAATCCATCATGGCTGCGTGTACGTTCTCTTAATGCATCCATGGTATGTACGCATGCAGTAGTAAGTAGTTGAACGTCGCAATGTTGGCGACATTGTCGAGATTTAAAAGCCCTCGGTGGCTTTCTCCGGACATACTTTTAGGATACGTATTAGGACAAGAGGTCAGAAGAAAGGAGGTGAGCTTGTTCAGTCCCAGTTGTCCAGTATCAGCAGCGTGGGGACGGAGAGCCACCGGTGGTACCCGAGCTATCAGCACCTCCTGTACGCTGTGCGCCAAAGTCCGAGGAAACCCGAAGAAAAGAGAGCTGTCTGAAAAGAAGCTGGTAATGTGCAACACTTTCCCAACCTAGTGTTTTTTCACTGATCTATAGGCTACAAGTCGTATGAATAGAGATAATTAAAAAGTAACGTTACAAAGTCAGTCCATTAGTAAAAGCCCTCAAGTTGCCTTCAAAACAAAGACAAATATTTTCCTATATTTGGATCATTTGCTTAGTCTGTCTCCTTGTAAAAAGCCTAACGTGCATACGTAATATTTTTGTATGAATGGAAAAAAAACGCATAATAGTTTATTTTTGAAATCTACAAAAATTACATAACAGGAATATCCAATGTAAAATGCCTTAATCTCTCCAACATGTTTCACTATACAGTATATACCTCGTGGGTAACTCTAAAAGAAACCTGTATTACTGACATATATTTATCACCAGTTACTATAGCTAAAGTTAGGTCAATTATTCATCAAGGGATGCTCAAAAACTTGTCCCTAGGGGTATTTCTGACATATTGTTATATTAAGATATATATTAATTTCTCATAAGAATGTTGAACCACTGTCAAATTAATTTACAGCTTTTAGCACTGCAGCCCTTGTTATTATTTTATTATTTATTTGTTTTTGTGTAATCCGTCCTAGTGTTTTGTTGTTGATGACTCACAGTGTGGATTAGCCAACTGTCCTAAATGTTTCTTTATTTGGCCCATAGACCCGTCACTTTGTGGACCATCGGCGTGTGAAGCTGGAGGCTGGGTCAGGCGGTAAAGGGGCCAGCAGCTTTCACAGTGAGCCGCGAAAAGAGTGGGGTGGACCGGATGGAGGGAATGGAGGTGATGGAGGAAGCATCATTATCAAGGGTAAGTTGGGTGTCCGTCTGGTTTAAGAAATGTGTACTTACACGAGACTGTTTGATGTGTTTATTCTACAATTGTCCTCTCCTGCCTTTAGATTAGGGATTGACCAATACTGTTTTTTCAAGACCGATACTGATTTATTAGTAGTTAATGAAACCGATAACCAATATTTGGACCCAATATGCATTTACAGTGAAAATTAAGATTTTGGAACGTTACAAACTCCAACACACAGAATATATGATTCGTGAAGATTTTTTTTCCAGAGATTTGGATATGTACCAACATAGAAGCTCATTCACACACACACACACACACACACACAGGACAGACACAGAGCTGTAGCAGAGCCAAAGTAGCGCACATTTTAATTAATTAACTTTATCGGTTATCGGGCAAATAAAACGCTGATACAGATAATCTGCAAACTGCCGAAAAAAAGGGACTGATAATCGTCCAGGGCCGATAATCGGTCCATCCCTACTTTAGACACCATAACTATGTTATAATTTCAGACTGCCCCCTTACAGGCAGGAATGTGATTAGATTAGTCGAGAATCAAAAGCAATTAGGCGCTTCCTTTGCCATGTTATTCAGTATCATGCTAAAATGTGCTTCCATCATTAATTCCTTATTTGTGTGCTTTCAGCGGACAAGTTTGTCAAATCATTGGCGCAAGTAGTTCCGGTTTACAAGGGAGAGGATGGGCAATCAGGAGGCAGCAAGAACTGTTATGGCAGGAATGGCAGCCCAACCTATATCTCTGTGAGTCCATGCATTTGATCATAAATTACATGCAATCTAGCAGAATATAATCTATGATTTTCTTTCTTTTTTTTCACATTTGTACCATAAACCCTTGCCTTGCTTTGTTTCTATTCATGAAAGGTACCATTAGGCACTGTGGTGAAGGAACAAGGACAGACAGTAGTGGACCTTTCTGAGCACGGCCAGGAGTATCTGGCTGTATTTGGAGGGGCTGGTGGCAAGGGGAATCGCTTCTTTCTGTCCAATGAGAACCGTGCCCCAATGTCAGCAACCCCAGGAATGACGGGCCAGGAGAGGGTCCTTCAGCTAGAGCTCCGTACCATGGCCCATGCTGGACTGGTGAGAAAAAGCTGCCTATGTTTGAAATAACATTAGCAAATAGCTTTTCAACACCACAAATGTAATCAACTGATTTATTTTTACTATCCCATTAGGTGGGCTTTCCTAATGCTGGGAAATCATCATTGTTGAGAGCCATCTCCAATGCCAGGCCTGCTGTGGCTGCTTACCCCTTTACAACACTCAACCCACATGTAGGAATTGTCAATTACAGGGATCATGAGCAAGTTGCAGGTAGTTGATTTTAAGCAAACAATTAATATATTATAGAGTTATTATTATTCATTATTTGACCACGGTAAAATAAAGTTTTTATATGACTTCGCTCTGTATAATTTGCAGCTTTTTTTGGTATGATAAATATGTTCCACTTTTGCCCTTGCTCTGTGTAGTTGCTGACATCCCAGGCATCATTCGAGGAGCCCATCTCAATCGAGGCCTTGGCATCTCTTTTCTGCGACACATCGAGCGCTGCCGTTTCCTCCTCTATGTTCTGGATCTGTCAACTCCGGAGCCCTGGACCCAGCTCGAGCACTTGCGATATGAACTGGACCAGTATGAGCCTGGTCTATCCCAGCGGCCTCAGGCCATCATAGCCAACAAAATGGATCTACCTGAGGCCCGGGAGAAGCTAGAGACTCTACAGAGCCACCTCTCCCAGCGTGTCATCCCCGTGTCGGCTCTCACGGGACAGAACACCGAGGAGCTCATCCTCCACCTCAGAGAGCTTTATGATGGATACCTCAACGGAGAAGGGAGTGGGGAAGGCAAACCAACTAGGTGGTAGTGGAAACAATTTCCTCTTGCTCTACTGATATTTTTTACGATATACTGTATATATTTATATTGGAAGATATAGAATGTATTTAAATTGCTTAATAAATATATAAACAAAACAATACTAATGACTAATAAATATATAAACAAAACAATACTAATGACTTGCAGCATATTGCAAAAATACACAGATTTCTTGAAACCTTTAATACAGCTTCATGCTACACAACAAAGGTAACATAAGACATACTGTATATTTATGTTAAAAGTACACTTTTAATGTTAGAATTAACAAATGCCTTTTTAGGGTGAAGAATGTTAAGACAAGTCATGAAAGAAATCTGTGTATAGAAGGACTTTTGTGCACATGAAGGTTATTTTGAGAAAAAGAAACTGGGGGGTTGACTGAGGAAACACCATGACATTTAAACAATTTAGTAATTTTTTCAGTCAGTACAAAAACACTAGTGTGGATCACTGACAAAGCAGAGGTAATAAAGATCTACATTAAGCATACACGTTTTGCTATATGTTTTAATGTATTTTGATAAATGTGGTCCTGAGTTAGGACCACAGTTGCAGCTTGGTATTGAAAGTAAACATAATTAAAAAATGAGCCGTTTAGGAATTATGAGTCTTAAATTATTTTAAATGACGTAACTTACATTTTTTTCAATTGATCCTTTTAGTGAATAAAGCTCTGTAGAGTCTTACCAATGACTGGTGGGCTACTGCTGCTCTTGACTTGATTACCAGCCTACACAGGCACAGTGACTCAGATGTGTATTTGATTTGCCAGCAGTCCTAAAATTGGTATGTGTTTAAAGGTGAAAATACTACTCATGATTATTGTATTTATCTAGTTCTCAGTAAAAGCTGAATTTATTTCAGAAAGGACCTCATAGAGCAAAGATACTTACTATTTTGATGTTGTGTTTTGCTCAGTACAGTTACGGTATATTAAAGAGGTGAAAGCTTTAGTGGAAACCAGCCACTGTTGTGGCCTCATGCTCTTGTTTCGGAGGCTGCTGTGTCACATATTTTCGGTTAGTGGACCGTTTTCTTTAAACATAAAACTTAACGTGACATCCAATAGGATGATAAAGATGTTCTGGCATCAAGTTTATATTTTTGTTGAGCTTGTTTTTGGTCGTGTGACTTACAGTATGATTATGAAATCTGCTCCCTCCCTCTCTCCATAGCTCAGCATGTGAGAGGAAATGATGAGGAGGGTAAGAAATGACCTTCGTCTGCATCACTGTCTGAAAGTTTGGACTGCCTAATGGCAGGAATACCTTTAATAATAATAATAATAATAACGGTTATCATCAGACTGCCATATAAAATGCATAGCTGCATGATCACATTTTGGCCACCAAGTGGCAGAAGAACTCCAAAACAAACAGCCCTTGTGGCCGGTTAATGGGCCATGTAGCCTATTTCTGACCAAGAGGAATTAAGTCATTGACCTTTTCAGCTCAGGTTGACCAACTCCTGAGAAAAAAATACGTGGATCTTTAGCTTGCTAACTGATCAGCTTTCTTCACCTGCTAGCTAGCATTAATGCTGCTAGATAACTAATTGCTAATTTAAGTCTTTCTGCCTCTGGTGCTAAGCAGGTAGTTTGGTGTGCAGTGAGGTTAGGGTTAACAGTTAGCTGAGCGTGATTGCTGAAAATAGCTGCCCCTTTTGAATATTGAGACTTTTATCACACAGTACATTTGTCAGCTAAAAAAATAATGCTAAAAAAGGCTAAAAGTTTAGAGCTGCTGGGCTGCTACTATAGGATATAACTTTGTAGGTAAGCTGAGTTACCACAAGGGAAGGGTTTCTCAGAGTTAGTCATTTAATAAAATGTTAACATAGAATTTTAATGAATGCACATTTATTATCTTTAATATGTTATGTGTGCCAAGTTATTTAAACTGAGATAACTTATTTTTTATTGACAGTAGGCTACCATACTTTAAGTTTTCAGAGTGCAAACTCGCTGCTCTTCACTGGCATCCTGAGAGGCAAATCATCTCTGTTCTGGTAGTTAGTTTGTTCCCTCTTTCTTTCTTTCGGTGGCTTGGATCAGTGTCATATACCTCAACATTTATAGCCTAAGCTAGTTAGCAATAGCTGTAAACATATACACAGCTCAACAGGAAAACAAAAAAAAAACACAAAGCACTCACATCAGTAGCCTACAGAAAATATCAATACAAATTTATCGAGAAGCATCTGATCATGACGGCATGAGTGATTCTTATTTTAACTTTTAAAATGATCCTATTTTTATCACTGATTTTGAGCTCCACATATCAATCTCCAGAAAAGAGTCATCTGTTATTTCTTTATTTCTTTTATCACACACACACACAAGCATATATTTATGTAAGTGATGAGCAGTGAATTTTACACATAGGTGTGGAGAACATACGAGAGGCTGTTTTTCTGGATTTGGCTCTGCGGATGGGTGTTTACAGGAGGAACTAGGCTACGGACACTGGAGAGAATATTGGCTTCTCCCACAGAGTCCTTAAGGAGAAAAAAATTCCCAGTGGGAGATCTCTAGCTGTGCCCGTAAATTAGTGCTGTCGCATTTTTCAACAAATGCATAAAAAGAGTATAACCAGCTGGTGTACTCTGAACTTCTTTCTAGGTTATCATAATTGTCCCAACCTTAGAAATAAATACTTTCTCAGTTTCATCTGCTCAAATTAATATTGGTTGTTTCCACCTCCACCACAGCATCCAGGGTGATCATGGTGCAGCAGCCCTTTATGGAGCAAACGTTTTATGCCACCTTCGTGAGACAGTGGCCTGATCAGGTGGAGCTCGCACATGCTGTTGTGACTTCACCCCAGTCAGGCATCTTTGAATAACCTCACCCAACTGTCAGCACAGCCTCTGATCTCATCCATTACATGCTTGGTACAGCCTATCACACATCTTTTAATACTATCACTGTGTGTGTGTGTGATACAAATTGACTGCTGTTTGCTTTTATATGCTATTTCATGTATATGTTGTTGTTGTTGTTTTTGTTGTTTTTTAATGGTTGTGTTGTTCAGGTCTGGTGAAGAGAATTCAGGACTATCCTCATAAAGACTTCAGGGTGAAACTGCAGCTCCCACCCAGTGTCCTGTCTGCATATATACCACTGGTTCCTCCAGGCTGGCCACAGCCCCAAGTAAATAACATACATTATATTAAGTGCTGCAAAGAATGCAGTTAGTTATTAAATCTGTGTTTTGATGGTTTCTCCAGAGACCCCATTATATTTAGGTTCAAGAAATCACACACAAATAATATGAATGAGCATTTAGACGTATTTAGATACCCTTAAATTTAGCCTACATCTGTATCTACCATATTAAAACTCGAGATACATGGTTAAATGGTGCGTGTATCATGGATACAGGTTGTGTCATTATCATTGTATAACCACAAGGATTCCCGTAATTCAAAGGAAATAGATTGATTATTTAAATAATAATAAATAATTATTTTGAGTTTTATTGTAAGAGATTGTATATGAGAAATAAGGCTGTTAACATGATCTATTGAATATTTTAGAATATATGATTCGTGAAGATTTGTTTTCCAGAGATTTGGATATGTACCAACATAGAAGCTCATTCACACACACACACACACACACACACACACACACACACACACACACACACACACGCGCATACGCACGCACGCACACTAACAAACTACTTCCACTAACTTGGAATTATAATTCATCAGTTGGCATCACATTATATCCTTCTTTGGAAGTGCTTTATTTATAGTACACATTGCCACACTTGCATACTTTTGAGATGCGGGTTTGGATCTTCCCATCATTGTCATTATTTTGTTTTTCACTCTCCATGTCATGTCAGCATTGCATAACACCAGGAAATAGAAATGTTTTAGTTGCTTTAGCTGCTATAGTAGTCTGACTGAACTTAGCTTGCCTTGTTTGCTGTTTGTTTTTCATATCATGCAATACAATTTTACCACAGTATCACATTTTCATATTATTAATTATTATCTTTACTGAAAAATCACAAATCCATCTTACATTACGTAATTATCTGACAAGCAACGTGTTAACAAATAATTCAATGATTGAATTGAAGAAAGCATGAATGAAACAAAGAAAATGTATCTGAAGATAAATGTGACAGCCATTTTCCCCACCATGTTGCATTATGATGTGCATCATCCTATTAAAACTATCCTAACCTAAGTGTCTGACTTTGAACACACAGTGATCATCATAAACCCATGAAAGAAAATCTAATCTTTCTTCAGGTATTGTGGTAGAAATGCTCAAGATTTTTCCTATTTAGTTCAATAATTCCATTTGTTAAAACTATTACAGATACCAGTTCAAGCTTTCCAGTCCTTGAGAATCATTGTTAATTCCCTATCCACCATCAACACTGCTTGCATAAGAGAAGAAAAAGTAAACATGTCATCTGAACCTCGAAAAAAAATAGTCTCAGTCAAGAAAGGTTGTTGTGCTGTAAATAATAGAAACATACAAAACATATTTTATTGACTGAAGGTAACACTGGAGAATCCCCAAACTAATTAACTAAGTAAACTGTTTTCCTTCTTAAATTTTTCATCTGTCACAAAGTAGAGACTCTTAATGGTAAGGTTTCTGTAACATGACTTATGAATAGTGGAATAGTGGAAACTATGAATAGCTGTGAACTGTGTCCCTGGTGCTAACTAAGCTCTAATTTTCACGTTTTCTCAGACACAGTCATTGTTTTTTTCTCCCCCAGCCAGCATTGACTGATGAAGAGTCTAGAGAAGATAAATGAATCCTTCAAGTGTAGCCCAATGTAGCATAACTTGCTGTGAGTCACCACAAAGGTTATCCACAAGCACCTTATAGTATATGTAGGTCATATATATGATTTAGGATGATTAACTTGTTTAAAAATACAAATATGAGTGTTATAGGCTTTCTTGGATCAGAGTTGCTGTCTCTGATAGTCTTTGGGGAGGAGGTTTTGTACTGTAGGCAGTGTTTCACTAGACATGCAGATTGAGGCCAGGGTATTGAATTTGAAACCCAGGTCCATGTCCAAGTCTGGGTCAAAGGAAAAATCAGGGATGGAGATGGCATCAAGCTCAAAATCGGTCTTCATGTCTCCCTCCTCAGCATACACACGAGGAGCATAATCACCCAGCTCCTCTCCTGGTGCCTGCAGCTTGTACAGCATCTGCAGTATACAGAGAAGGAAAATAAGAAAAAAGAAGATTGCATTTATGTTTTAATGAAACAGAATTGCCCTAGCTTTGGAGAATTGATTCAATTCTTGTCATTACCTTTTTAAGTGATTTGAGCAGAATCGTACGTTGGATTACACCGTTCTCTTGATTTGCAGAATATTGTTGTCTGTGTCCAGCCTGGGAAATCAGAAGTAGATAGTTATATGATTTCAGTTGTTTAAAATAACATCAGGAATCCAACATGTTATAGTTAAACTATCTCTACGGATAGAAAAGAAATTAAATAATAGAAAGTTTCACAGGAAAAAGGTTCATAGTAGTGTAGATCGCAGTACCCCACGCATAGAGTTCCTGTGTTGGTTTCTCGTTCTCGTGGTTGATGATGCACCCATTGACTGGAAAATCAAAAATGGTAAAACTGAATGAACTGCAAAATCACGGCTTAGTAAAATTCTTGGCATCTGCCTCTTTAGACTTTGGTACATTACTACTACTATTACTACTCCTACTACTAATAATAATGTCAGTACCCTATGCACAGAGTTCCCACGTGAAAAGTTTTGTTCCATTGTTGAGTCACTCGTCAACAGGAGGGAAAAAAGCATATCAAGCCATGACAAAACTTCACTTTAAAATCATTTTAATTAGTGTCCCTAACCCTAACCCCTAACCCTAACCCTAACGCTAACCCTAACCCCACTATACAACATAAAGAAAAGGCTGGCAATTTGTTCTTTATTTTCTAGCTGTCAACTAATCTTATGAAAAGATCGTAACCAAGAGTATGTTAGTCCGTGACTTTAAAGCTTTAGTGCATAACTTTTTGATATTAATGAACGTCCGTTACATCCAAGCCACTGCCAAATAAGTTGCTATGAAGCTAATTAAGACTATCAGCTCCACACAACTCTCTATGTATTTCTCAGTATGGCTATGTTCCTATTTGTACCTGATACAAATAGTCCCTTCGCTCTTGTAGGATTTCAGTTTGGGACATGGCCTGCTGTGACTGGGACACTACCGCATCCGTTGTTGACTGAGCAATAAACTGCAAAAAAAAGCAATTTCAGTTGTCAGTCATGACCACATATTAGTAACTGAAAAAAATGAATTACTGCCCATTTATCACGATGCGAAACAGATTAAGAAAAGTGTTCTTTATAAGCCTGTTATTAAATGAATGGGTATTTTTAATCACTTACTTGCTTCACCGCAACTTGAGACTTTGTTTGGCTTTGTTCCTTGTTCTGATTGTGTCCTTTGTCTAGTGGCTGAAACACCACCTGTTGAAAATTTGAATACAGTCTTAAGTTTTTACAAGAAGTTATATTTCCATTATTATAGTGTGTACAATACTACTGCTGTAGATCAACCCCTCTTTAAGACATTTTAGTAAGCCTAAGCCCATTTATCTTTAGACTTGAAGAAAATGTGTGTGTGTGTTTTGTATTAGCCAACAGTAATAATCAAGTATATTTTGCATAAAAAGTATTTACTTTGCAGTCAGTTCCCAGTTTCTCAGTGTTACAGTTCATGAGGTGTTGTCCTGAATCGTCATCTGGGATTACGATGCTCTTTTTCTTACATGACACCACAAAAGCCAAAAGAAACAAACCTGGGATACAAATACCAAACACACAAATTATGTTCTAAATGAGGCTATTAATCTTTTACCTGAGGAAAGGCTCATGACCAAAATGTAAGCCTCCGTTATATGTCATTTTAAATTAGAATATAGTGTTTGACTGTGAAATGTTCCCAACTTTTCAACAAAAAAATAAGGCAATCTTCACACAATAATCACAATTTTGGACATGCTTCCTACCTGCAAGCAATAGCATGGCAAAAAAAATGGCCACAAGCACTCCTCCTCTTACTGCGGAGCCAGTAGCTTTGCGGATGCGACAGTTTGGGCTCGCTGTGTCTACGCAGTCACACACAGTAACTGACAGGTTGTGTACAGCTTTCAAGCCCTGATGGTCAAACACCTCCAGCAACAACTCATATTGTCCAGAAGGAACTGTTGGCTCTTTCACCAGGTTGACTGAATACTCTGTGCATCCAAAAATGAATTGCCATATTGTCAAGATTCATTGTGACATAATGTACGGTGTAAACTAGACTAGGTTTTTTTTTAATAGCAGTGGCATTATTTGCTCACCTTGTCTAGTGTCAAGCTTCCACTTGCCCTTCTCTTTTTCCTGGAGCTCAAAGGTGAGAGGTCCACCATAGGGCTCTTCATCCGGGTCCGAGGCAACGATGTTGGCCAGAGAGAGTCCATCAGATTGGCACATGTCAACTGTGTTTACAGCCAGGGATGGAGCATTGTCGTTCTCATCGGTAATATAGATGTGCAGGGTTGCTGTGCCTGTCATTGGAGGTTGACCTGATGACCAAAAACACATTTTTAGTAATGTGATGAAGAAATTGTGATTAATAGCACATACCTTATGTAAATACTCTGTAGGTCATACCATGGTCAACAGCACATATTGTGACGTTATAGATATTGTCTTTCACAAAGGATGACTCCCGGTCTATGATCTTTGATGTGGTTATTTTTCCAGTCTTGGGGTCCACTGTAACCCAATCAGCTGGATCGTTTCCTTTTCTGTATCTGAACACACACACGTGTTGTGTTAGACATTCTCAAGTTCTCTATTGACATTCATGTACTAGCTTGTTATCCTGTGAGGGGGCATGTTGCTAGTATCTTGATTACTTACACAAGTGTATTGGCACTGGTAACGTCAGGATCTCTAGCTGTAAATGTCACCAGGTAGTGACCCACCTTGACATTCTCAACCAACGTAACTTTTTTGTTAGGTACGTCAAAGATCGGAGGCTCATTGACATTCTCCACAATCACTGTCACTAGGCAGGTGGACAGACTGTGTGTCTCTGTCACAGTGGCACCAACAATAGTGGCACCTCCAATAGTGGCACTGTCAATAGTGACCACTTGCCAAAGACCAGTGGTGTGGCGCCTCACCACCTTGCATACACCAGAGGGGATCTCATTCTCTACACTGATAGTCACGTTCTTTAGAGGACTGTCTTCATAGTCCAGATGCTGAGGAAAAGAAAAGTATAGTGAAGCAAAAAAGAAATATTGAAATTTGTGCCATAATGTATGTTCACATCATACATTACAGGGCTTTTTTAAGAGCCATCGAGTTCATCATACACTGGTAGTCAGTGATTTCTGCAGTACAAAAAAGTTGTTTTACTTTCTCTGACAGATGTGTCTGCTCCCCTCCCCTTTGGTCGGATTCACACAACCTTTTTTTTTTTAATATGGGGCCTGTTTGAGACTAGGACCGTGAAGAGGAGAGCATGTTAAGGCATTTTGGAAGATTAACAAGTATCTCAAAATCGGACTTGGCTTTCTCTGTTTCAAATATTTTAGTAGATTGAGTGAAAACGTTTATAAGTTCTGATGGCAACACTCGTTCACAGACATATTTGTCATGGTCCTGCTCTGTGGCCAGAAGCTTTCAGATTACTTTTTGTTTAATATACTGTGTTTAAGACCTTGTGAATATTTCTTTGGCTCTTGAAGATTTTGTGTTTTGGACTTTCATGTTTCATTCATTGCGTTTCAGTTGTCTGTGCTGGCACTGTGTGTACCTCATGTGTCCCTGTAGCCCTGCATGTCTTCCCTTCTGTCTAGCCTCGTTAGCCTGCCTTTCTGTTGCCATTTCTCGTCGTATTACCCAATCAGTGTTTCCCTCCTTAATCAAGTTCCCTGCCCACTCCAGCTGTGCCTTGCCTTGTGATCAGCTCCTTGTGTATTTAGTTTGTGTGCTCCTTTTGTCTGGTGTCAGTTCGTTAAAGTACAGTATTTTTGTGTTGAGAAGTTCTGCTGGTTTCTGGTGCTTTGTTTCCCAGTGTTCCTGGTTTCCCCCTGTTTACTGTTTTGGATTTATTGCCTGCTTGACTTGGTCTGTAAGTTATTTAAGTCATTAAATCACTGAAACTCTCCCTGCTACCTCCTTGTCTCCTCTTTTGCACCTGGGTCCTAACCTGTAACTCCTGACAGGTGACACATATTGATGCTTCACCACTACAGCTCATATCTGCATGCTTTAGTTTGTTTACATGTGTCTGTTGCTCAGGGCTATGTCATGTTTCATTGCTCTTTATTGCGTTCATTGCTCTGATTGGTTGTAGGAATATCCAATTGCGTCCAGAGGCATTTTGGTCTGCTCCCGTTGGCATGACGCATTTTGGAAACCGAAAATAAACAGAGACTTATTTGCATTTGCAAATTGTTGTGGCATTGTCAGGCTATAGTTGTTGTGGGTCAAGCCTTTGCGAGAGCAGGATGTAGCTGCAATTAATACTGCATGATATCTGAAGGACAGACATCAACTAAGGCCATCTTATGGTTTTGAAAATACCCCATTGCACTGATTTTTTTTATGGCTGGTAGTGCATTTTTCTTTAAAAAAAAAAAAAAAAAAAAAAAGTGGTGTCAGTTTATTTTTACCAAATAATTACTGCAGCTTGAAAAGATAATTTTTCAGTATGTATTATCACACACAAAATACCTTTTCCACATACAGTAGGCCTTCGTTTGTCTCAGGATCAGTAGTGATTCTGAAGTTGTTGTTTGCATCTTCTAGGATTCGATATTTGGCTCTCCAGGCCGCTGTACCTTTGCTATCTTTGTCTGTAACTTGCAGGCGTGACACAAGCACATTTTCCTCTCCTTCTTTCACTCTCCCTGGACCCTGGGACAAAAAAAAAAAATCTTGTTTTATGAAAAGAGACTCTTGTATTATAGTCATTGCCTTCCCCATGGTAATTGAAAGAAGTAATTGCTCACTGTATGTCCTGTTATCAAGGGAAGATAGTTATTTCCATCTTCTATGTGGATTATGACGGTGCAGGAACTTGAGAGCTGTATTTTTTCTCCACGGTCTTTGGCCTCCACTATAATGGTGTATTTCTCTGCTTTCTGATCAGTTCAAAAGAACAGTCACTCCAAAGTTATTATCAAACATATTTGATATATAATTCAAATTTAAGGGGATAAAAGTTTCTAGATGAATATATTAGACATTTATTATCTGAGAATTAGGCCATCATGCAACGAGTCCTCTCACCTCATGGTTCAGACACCCTTTAAATGAAATGGTTGCCGTTTCAGAGACCTGGGTCAAGTAGAACTCCAGGTCATGGTCATATGGTGGAGGATCTGAGACTATTTTAAAATCAAATAATCTATTGTTCTCTTTGGTGTCAACATCGCTTGCCTCAACGGTAATCACTGCAGTGCCTGTCGGTATCAGAAGAAAGAAACACTTTATAATAACCATCAATTAAAAAATTGTATATTCATAGGTCATTAAACTTTAGTTAATAGTTATTTTACTGTTAAAATAATAAAAGTGATCATATATTTAATTTTTATTTATTAGTAATGTTATAATTTGTCATTTTTTCATTAGTTTACTACAATATAAAATAAGTAGTTTTTACATTTAGATAGGTAATACTTTATCAATGGTAAATAATTGTTTTGCAAACCATCTGTACACATTACTCAGAGGGCTACAACAAATGCTTATATTGATTGTTAATGCTTACTAAGTGGTTTATAAAGGATCAAGTAACAATAATTATGCCCCATTTAATATTGTTTGATGATCTATAAAATAGATGATTATTTGATTATTTGTACACTGATATCTGTCTGAATAATGTTTATAGATGCTTTACAAAGTATTAATCAACCATTAACAAATAATCATCAGTTGCAACTTTATAATAGCCGTCCAAATAATGTGTACTAATGGTTTGAAAACAAGTTCTTAAAGGTTTACAAATAATTTGGTAATCATAAAGAAGTACATAATAATATGTAAAATGCTATAATGTGTGCAACAAAAAACTGGTAAAATGACAAATTATAGAATTCCTAATAATAAGCAAACATTATTTATTATCATTTCATTGTTTGTTAACACTGAAATAACTATTGACTTAAGCTACATAACTATCAAGTTACAATTTATTAGTGATGTTTATTACAAATAGATCCTGTTGTTTTTATATTATACTATAGTATAGTAAATAGTAGCAGTAAAGATTACATCAGACAAAATGAGCCACCTTGCGATGTTGCCTCCGGTATCCTCCTGATGTTGTACGTGTCATTGACAAATTTTGGAGGGTTGTCATTTGCATCATTAATCGTTATCTCGATACCCAGGTTTGTGTCTATTACATGATTTTCTTTGTCATATGCTGTACATACTAGCTGTAATGCAAATGCAAGAATTATGAAATATTGAAACTGTGCTACACAAACACACACACACACACACACACACACACACACACACACACAAAATAATGCTGTTTTAGTAAATTCTTTCTTACTTTTAATACTTTGAATTTCTCATAGTCAACAGGGCCATGGACAGTAAGCTCCCCTGTGATTTTGTCGATTTGTAATATGCCTTTGGGTTCTTTATCAGCACCGTCCCCACGTATCTTGAAAGAGACAAACTTGTTCCTGACTGTAATCTGTTGGGAGTCAAAACCAAAAAGTAGCAAATTTTGTTATGATCTTCCTGCATTTTGTCATATGTAGTTTACATATCCATGCATCATGATTCTTGGTAGATACTCACTATGCCCAGTGTGTATGGAAAAACTCCTTTATAGTCTTCGTCAATGCTAAAGGAATCAATGATCCAGTTTCTTTTTTGTCGCTTCAACATGTCTAAAGATGATATGTGGACTCCCAAACACTGCAAAAAACATTACATTACTTACATCGGATTTATTACATTTGGGATGTTTTTTGTATTCTTGTTTTTTGCATAATTAAAATCTGAATGCCTTGTTGTCTGTACCGCCAACCATTTATGGTGTTTAAATGTTTTGTTTTTATCTGGTTTTATATATTTTAGTCTACACATTCTTTCGTATGGCTGTATGATTGTTGCACTGCAAGTGGCTGGTGGAGAACAGTTTTTTTCATTTTCTTTATGAAAAGGAACTGTGAAAATATGTTAATCGGGATCTAAATTGTTTTAATCTGAATTTCTCAGTTGGCGCATAACACCCTCTAGAGCACTATTGTGTAGGTCTAAAGGGACGAGATCTATATTCTATCTATAATCTATAATGTTGACACACGACGTGACCTGTGTTTGCTGCAGTGGTTGTTATTATGACTGATACATAGTCAATTTGCAATTTCTACATTGCCTTGTTTGTTTAGCTTTTCTGACAACCACAAAAAAAGACAAATTCTATCTGTATCTCTCTCAATTCTTGGTCATTGATAGAAAATGTACATAGTTTTTAAAAAACATCCATCTATCTGGAAGCAAGCATTTGAAATATGTTTAACCATCTCTCCACAAAGACTGCGATCTAACATAAATTCTTACCAGCATCAGGAGAAGACTGAAGTGCATTTTTTCCATAGTATATCCAAATCATGTGCCGTTATAGAAGTTAGTCCCTTAGATGACAGACTATTCCTCGGACACACCTGAATGGAAGTTCACCTTCATACCATGCAGGTTTTGGCAGAAAACCTGTATGGGAGGGCAACTGTCATGATAATTTCACCTCATAGGTCCAGCCTGAACTTTCAGAAACTGAAAGTTAAAAAACATGTGTGTGTGTGTGTGTGTGTGTGTGTGTGTGTTTGTGTGTGTGCATGTGTGTGTGCGTGTGTGTGTGTGTGTGTGTGTGTGTGCATTACTATTTAGTAAAATTTTGTTTATTTGTAACACTCTGTCACACAAGTAAAGTTTCTCGTTTTACTGTGCGTTACAGAATGTATTTATAATCATATTTATTTAAAAGTGCTTCACAATGGTGCAAAATAAAACAGTCAATCACAAAATGAATTAATAGATTTATCGGGATCTAAAAACACATAAAAACACATAAAGGTATAGAGAAAGATATATTTTTTTAAACAAATAGGTTTTCAAAAGTACTTGCTAGGCATTATTGAGACCTCAGATCTCATAATAATGTTGTAAAAATGTTTTGGATTATTTAACATTGCATGATTCTATAATTTATATTAGACTACATGGTTTCATAATGTGTGAACTTATTTGTAGTTCTCCATAACCCCCAAAGCATTCCAAAGCTTGTGTAGATATAACACCATATGGGTTTAGCCCCTCTGTCGCGGGTAGTTATCCCAAAACAATTAGTCATTAGTTTAATTCAGGGGCCTGTTTTTCTTTCTTTATTATACTCACATACTGTATGTGATGAATTTAGGAAAGTATTTCAGCTGTCCTTTTTACTGCAGTTGTTTTAACTGCGTGTAGTAGTAGAAACTGAGAGGCAACATTAGCTTTATCTGTTAGAAATAACAACATGCATTATTACATGCAGTTTTTTTTAAATTCAACTAAACCTTTGCTTCTGTCCAAAGTTGACTTTGAGTTGCTGCAAATTATTTCATGCTCCCTTGTGTCTTTTGGTGTTCATCCGTCCTAATACTGTGCTTTGTTGTTTGTTTCTAGTTCATCCACATAATCTAATTAATTGTGTATCTCCTTACTTTGAAAAAGCATAATGTGTTGTCTTTGCTTATATTTATCGCACTGGAAATATGCTGACTGACAGCAAAGTGAGTGACAGTCTATGAAAGACATGCTTACACTGGCCGGCATTCTGTGAGTTTCCATTTGCTTGATGTGCTGGCATACAGACGGATTCTTCACTTCTGTTATGTCCGATTACTACGTACCTTTTAAACTGGTTTAATATGTTGATATTATTTTAAAGAAAGAAATATACATTAAGATAGCAAATGTGCTAATTACATAGGCACCATAGATCACCTGAGGACAGTGAAAATTGGCACAGTCTAATGCAAAATACTTTTTTGACATGTGAACGTAAATCTACTGTACCAAAATATGGCTCATACAACTCAAAATTGGTCTATTGGGACGGTGAGAATGATTTATACTGAGCTTTTCTTTTATCTAATAATTTCCATGTTACAGCCAGCATCATACTAAACCCTTTGAAATATTTTGTTTTGAAGAAAGTCAAGTCCGAAACCGTTTACCATCAGCCCTGATGAAATCACTTCTCAAGAAAAACTGTAATTGAACACCACCCTGTGTGGGAGGGTCAATCCCTGTATGCCATACCAATGAGAAAGTGAAACAACAGTAGACTTTTGAGTTACTTTGAATTACTTTCATGCCCTCTTTTGGTTTTCATCAGTCTTTATAATGCGTTTTGTTGTTTGGTGCTTGCATATATTTTCACTTCCATGTTTTTATATTTATGTTTCTTTTTTTGGTGTTTTAATGCTGTCTTGCTGCAAAATAACCCTTGACAAAAAAAGTTGAGTAGGTCGCTTTTGTAGTGAAAAACTACTTATAGATGGGTTTCCTGTTTACAAACATTACAGGGTGCGTGCGCATACCAGGGGCAGGAGCTGGTCCGATAATGCCAACGCATTTTTGTCTCAGTGCACATTGTCTTAGTCCCTTCATTTTGATCATGGTATTTATATAACACATACTCTATGGTCTTACAAAGCTAACGTTTTTGACCGATTACAATTTAATTTGTTGTGAGCTGGAGAGTTCTCGTTATGAGAAGCTAGCTATAGCTCTGTTTGCCATTCATCCCAATAGGGAAACATCGCTGCTAGAATTTTGACATGCATTCCGGTGGCGTATTCCTTTAAGCTTTCCTTATTGTTTGTATATAACTGCTGACTCAATAAAACATGATTTTAGTTGGATCTGTTTGTCGGTCTTTAATTTTGCAGTGTTACTGTGATATATATATGTATGGCTATAATTATCATTTTAGGCTAATGTAATAGCCCGTGTTAGCAGGAGGGTTACTCCTGAGTGTACCCTTATGGTTGGTTTATGTCTAAAAATAATGGCCAGGATTTCTGGGAAAAAGTACGATATGTTAGTTTCAAAACATCACTGCAGGTTGATTGTTTTTCGCAGCAGAGGTTGATTGTGGGCGAGAGGGCCATAACTCTGTCTTGGTTAGCTCGCCGAAGCTCTACTGCCACTATCTTAGCAACGTTAACTAATGTAGGCTAACTATAGCCAGTTAGCTTTGTATGCAACGTAACAAAAACCCACCCATCTCAGAGGAGCGAAGCTTAATATTTCATTCAATAAAGTTATGTACAAAATGAGCACTAACGCCACAGGTCTTATGTTGGCAACGTGGACGCACACGACTGCCTTCGGAGTTTACTATATTGATATAGTAAACTCCGAAGGCAGTCGTAATATTTACCTAGTAGGCTAGGCTAACACTGTTGCGCTAACGTTAGCAAAACATCGGCGTAGCTTTAGCTAGCTGTCTAAACTTGTCTCGAGTCCGGACCTTTAATTGTCTATGGTCCGGACTCGAGTACCACAGCCCTGACAGGAAGATATCACTTAGCTGAACAACCACAAGCTGCAACTTTTCTGATTGATACAATGGGAGCCTGACTGCTTGCACATGACCCCAATCTACCCCTGTTATGGCTTGCTTGAAGCCATAACCTCCGCCGGTTTTTGGCAAAAGCATGCTTCCCCCTAGGTATGTTAAACATCAGGCACCCATCACTGGCTCTGTTTGTACAATTAACTACGCAACAACTCCTTGGCATTTTGACTTACGCTATGCCTCTACTAGCTAGCTAGCTAGCTACACAAAACACGTCTTCTTTCTGCCCCCCGGTTGCGTGCGCAAGCAGTGATGACGTTGCCGAGAAACCCATGTATACATCCATGGTTTTTATTCAAAAAAGCAGCCGAGAGCGTATTTTGTTGCTATAACAACAGCTACTACTACAGTATCCTAGCTAGAGCGCTATCTGGAGCGGGTTAGAAAAAACAAAGCGGTGGAGCGAGCTAGAAAAAAAACAGAGAGAGAGAGAGAGAGAGAGAGAGAGAGAGAGAGTGGTGCTGCTAACGTTACATAAAACAAAGCGAGTTCCCTGTACAGGGAGCACCCAGTCATAACTTGCCGTATAACCATAGCGTATAACTCGCTGTGCTCCATATTTTCTTGTTGTTAGGAAAACGACAGGTCTGGCTACTCCGGTTGTCATTGGTCGGCTGTCAAAAAAGTGCTTGACGTAGGGCTTTTTTTTTTTTTAGAAAAGTTGAACTTTTTTCAACTTCAAAAAAGACGCTCCGAGCTGCAAAAAAGAAATCGGTGGTGGCATTTAAAACTTACTTTTATTTAAACTTAACTTTTTTGAAAACATGGTTTACTCCATAGGATTATAATGTAAAACAGATGCTGGCAACTTAAAAAAAGGCGCCAAGAGTGAACATAGCCATATCCTGTACTAGAACCAGTTGTTTTTCTGGGTAATGCGTGTGGATCATGGATGTATTAAGAAAACGGTGTGGATGACCATGCTGGTCAGAGTGTCACATTTGAATATTACTCTGCCACACCTAAACTGCATTTGGCATCTCTACAGTAAACAAAAAACAAGTTCTGCCACATCAGTTGACAGACTGAAGTGTGCCCAACTTTTGGCAACAGTTTACAGAGCCAAACATGTGTAGTCATGTAGTTTAGAGATTTAGGAATTGGCTGAAGTATACTAGCTACACAAGACTAGGTAGGATTATCACTGGTATGATATGCAGGGTGAGAAAACCGTCAACCCGACTCAACTCTATACTCGTCTAACATGCTGTATGACATTTCTGCTGCCACCACTCCGTCGCTGACAACCTCTTCATCTAGCGTGCAAGTGTAAAAGACAAAAGTAATTATAGTATTCATGGGGGGCGCCTGGATAGCTCACCTAGAGCGTGCACCCCATGTACAAAGGCTCCTTGTTGCAGAGGCTGCAGGCTCAACTCCAAACTGCAGCCCTTTGCTGCATGATATTCTACTCTTTCTTCCCTTTCACATCTTCAGCTGTCCTATATAATAAAGGCCTAAAAAAACTAAAATTACAGTATACATGATCATAACTACTGTAACAGTATGTTGTTTGGTATCATTTTATTATACTTGCTTCAATAAATGAACGCCACCCCCCATCCTCCCCAAAAATAAAGTTTTTACCCCAAAGGTTGCTACCAGGATATCTTTAAGGGATTGCAAATGCAAACTTCTTTTCAAATACTGCATTTCAGTGTTTTGTGAAAGAATGCACGTTTAAGACAGCAGATTCAAAAATGCACACAAGAAAACAAAGCAATAAGGGAACTATGTACTGTTGCAAGACAATGTCAATACCTCAACGCTGTATCACCAAATCATAAACAGCAGGCCACAACTCTGTTTAGTAGGAACAATACCATTGTCCCAATATTGTTGGACTACAATGATATTAACCAGTAAAATTTCTGCCGGTCCTTTTGTAAAAGATACAACAGGATATGTTGGTGTAACTGGCAGAAATAAAATAACATATATACACCACAGAGGAACTTACAGTTTAAAACAGTTACAGTTACCAAAACCTCCAGAGCTACAAATGTGCTGCTGAAAGCACTGCGACGTGGCAGCAATCCCTCTTCAAATAGCAAAGTAAAAAACACACCCAGTCACTGTGAAACGTAACATTTCAAAATCACCAGAGCACCAGAGACAGTTTGTGCAGTGCCCCTCTCTTCAAGCAAGCAAACTCGTCTATAAACATCAAACCTCAAAAGCTACAAATCCTTGTTCCGTGGGGATGCCAATATACAATATATGAATATGTGACATGTAATCCAACCATTGTCATATATCTTTTCTTCAAAGATTCAGTCAGATCAGTCCAAAATTACAATCTCAAACTTGGACCGAAGAGCAACTTGCTTGATATGAAAATCCCAGTCCAGTGGTGCCTTTTAGAGCTGTATGTTTTTTCCTTGAAGTGTTTGGTGACAGATGCCTCCCAAGGTCTTGAACTTTGGCCCCAAATTATTTAGAAACATCAAATCATCTCCCAGGTTGCTGAGTGACAGGCTATCCAGAGACTGGCATTGGCTGCCCTGTCCCTCGTAGGCATACTTGTAGGGTAGGTACACAGGGTGGTCCACATGTTTTCCATCAATCGTGTGCAATCTCTGTGGGATTGAGGAGGCATCAAAAGATTTCTGGATTACAAAATCGGAACGTTTAAAAAAATATATGAATATCTAATAAATATATATATACTGTATAAAGACATTCAGTCCAAATTAGTAATGTTATTCTTTTATTGCTTAAAGCCGATGCAAACAACCTTAAGTGATGTTGTTTTCATCCATGTTATATACATGAGCATTAGTTTAATTAAATCCCATTCACTACTAAACAATTGTTACCTGTCCATTTGGTAAATGGCTGCCTTTTATATAGAGTTTTTATCCAAAGTGCTTTACAATTTGCCTCTCATTCACACAAACAGATGCAATGTGCTGGTCTGACCATGGGAGCAATTTGGGGTTCAGTTTCCAGGGACACTTCAACATGTGGATATTAGACAAACTCACCCTGGCGATGTGATCTGTGATCTGGTGATTTGACATCATGCTGAGAGAGCGGTTGTATCTTGATGAGCCTCCCTGTTCAGCGAGAGAAGGACTGTGAGCTCTTGTTCGTAAAAAAAATATAATGTATTGGCTTCAATGAAGCCCTAAGAGGCAAGGGAAAACTATTGCTTTTTTCTTTTTGCGAAAATAGGCTCTTTTTTTCATCTGTGAATAGCGTTCGTTATACATGCTGTTAGGCAAAGGCGAACTCTATTGCTAGCGGGCTAACGTAAGTATAGCTAACACTAACAGCAGATTAGCGCTGATTAAAATACCTTTCTAGCCCAAATAAAGAGATGCCATTAACGTTGCATAACTTGCTAACACAAAGTAAATTTTTCCAGACACACTTCAACATGTGGATATTAAGCCTGAGACACACCAAGCCAATAATCGTCCGTTGGACAGTCTGGCGAGGTCAGTGACTCGAGTCTGTTCGGTGTGTTCCGTGTCGTCGTCCGTCTGAGGGGCTGTCGGCGTTCATTTTGGCCAACCTGACATGTTCAGTCGGAGGCAGGGCAGTCGGGACTCACCCGGAAATGGAGAGCGGAATGAGGTGACTAGATTCTCTCAAAATCTGACGAAAATCTTTTAAACTGACCTTTGTCGATCTGAAATGAAGACAGATTCAGGAACTGCATGGCCTATTTCTCACTTAAAATGTTTTCAGAAACACGTTTCAGTGAACTATTTTAGTACAATTTGAGATCGTATTCTGAACAAGCCGCCATGACAGTCTGGCTTTGAATTTCCGGAGAAAACAAATCCACGTGACTTGTTCGTCCAATCAGCTGCCGGGATTCATTTCTTGGGCAACAATACAGAGTAGCGCCGCCTGCTGCTATGGAGACGTATTACGTTTCTCATGTTGGTGTCGCCTCAGTGTGTTCCGAGGCAGTTTTTTGGACCTCAGAGACCCTACTGATCATTCCGACTGGCTTATCTGTCGACGGTCGGCCGTCTGGTTGGTGTGTCTGGCTATTAGACAAACTCACCCTGGCGATGTGATCTGTGATCTGGTGATTTGACATCATGCTGAGAGAGCGGTTGTATCTTGATGAGCCTCCCTGTTCAGCGAGAGAAGGACTGTGAGCTCTTGTTCGTAAAATATAATGCACATATATTGGCTTCAATGAAGCCCTGAAGAGAGGCAAGAGAAAACTATTGCTTTTCAGGCTCAGGCTCAGTTTTGTCATCTGTCAAAATGGGTGAATTTCTTTTCCAGGCTAATTTTTTCTATGCTTCATTTAATTTTTTTTCTTCCTGCGAAAACAGGCTCTTTTTTTTTCCATCTGTGAATATATATATACTGATGTTAGGCAAAGGTGAACTCTCTTGCTAGCAGGCTAACATCAGTATAGCTAACACTAACAGCAGATGAGCGCTGATTAAAATACCTTTCTAGCCAAAATAAAGGGATGCCATTAACGTTGCATAACTTGCTAACACAAAGTAAATGTACCTTATGTTTAGAGTGCATGGATAAATAAAAACACGCCTGAAAGAAAACATAAAAGCTTTCAATTCTATTAATTCTATTAAGGGGTAGTGGTGCAATTCAGCCTCTCATGGCCGAAATGAGCATTACAACAAACACAGAAACAGAATTTTTTTTTTAAACTGAGCCTGAAAAAGAAAGATGTCTTGTTTGCCTCTTAGGGCTTCCACAGTTTCCCACTACTTAATTAACATACTGTATATGTATTAGAAAGTGCATACAATGAAAAGTGAAAGTTCATGTGAAAGAAATTCAATGAATAGCCCTACTTACCTGGTAGGTCTTCGACATGTTTGTAGTCCATGTAGAGTACTGAAATTAAGGAAATAAACAGATTAAGTCTTGCATTTGTTGTTTAAAAAACACATAGATAGCACTCAGAGAAAGCACCCTAGAAAGTTTCTTTAAGTTGCAAATTATATAAGTATGGGCCGACTAAATGATAGAAACACATCTCAGTACAACGCAATAAAATACAACAGAACGTTATTGTGCAAGACAATAAAATAAAATAGACATCAAACTACATAATACATATAAAGATAGACAATTAAATAAGTGCTATATTTTTTGATACAAGCAAATATAGTATACAATAAGAAAGACATTTGTAAAGATGTTCCAAAACCATCTGTTTTTGAGATATCATATGAACTATTAGAAAATTGACAGATAGAAACAAAAAGACTAACCCTCAAACAAATGAGATTAGGAAAAAAAAAAAATGCTTCTACTCAGTTTGTGTGAAACAGACTGTAAAAAGTGTTTATCGGTGTTTTAAGCCCCCAACGTCTCCTTCCAGACAGCGCTGCCTAGAAGGCACTAAGATTAGGCAATGGTTGTGGTTAGGGTTAGGTGCCTTGAAGTCAACGGTCACAGCGCTGCCTGGAAGGAGACGTTGGGGGCTTAAAACCATTGAGCACAGAAAACAGACCCTCTACACTGTTAGACTTTTTATTGTATATTTGCGGTAACTCACTGGCAACGTGTTGCCAGTGAGTTACTGTAACTAACCCATTACAGTACCATAACTGTACATGTTATTTACAGTATGATGCCCTTACCGCAGTTCCATTGTACAGTATAATACCCTTACTGTAACTTAGTTTTACAGTATAATACCCTTACTGTAACTTGGTTTTACAGTATAATAACCTTACAGTAATTGTACTGTAATTACAATTTCCTAAATTATACTGTAACTGTCATGATATATTATAGTTTTACTGCAATTGTGGTTCACAGTATATTACACAATTTGGCATTGGTAGTACAAACTATTGATTATTTTACATAAATGCTATTGAATTTAATAAATTCCAAATAATTGACTTTAGTCCATGTACAAAAGTAATACATTTTTATTTTTGTATTAAAACAGGTACAAATACCAAGACCAAGATAATAAAAAAAAAAAAAAAACAGACACAATTTACACACAAGCAATACTACAACCATGTTTAAGTATCGCCAAACAATGGGCAGCCTTGATGTCTGAGCAATGCAGTTACCATTTGATTTGACTCAAAGAAAACACATGCACATTTTTTTAATTAATAACCTAGCCATCAGTTCATCCTTTATCTCGGCAGTTGTTTTTTTCTTTGAAATCCTGAGTATGTTTGAAAAATGTGGTATGGTTGTTTACCACAGAGGTGAAGTTGTTGGGCATTTGGTTGGGGAGGGGAAGGAGAAGCAGTCTGTTGAGAAGCATTTGTTAAGGACGATGAAGGGGCCGGACCCATGATACTCATGCTTGCTGATCCACATCTGCTGGGGTGGTCCGTCGTGGACTGTATGGGAAGCAGAGAAAGGTCATGAGTTTATCTCATCTAAACTGTTAACAGACTTACAATTTCTGCAAAAACATAGAATATGACAAACACATCAATGAATGAAAAATAACACATCAGTGATCAGTAGTAGTAGTTTACAGGGTTTTTCCTCCCCAGATAATTCAAAGGTCTTTCTACTTTCTTTTGCTGTCTGTCGGTCCCAGCACAGTTAAAAAAATGTTTTGATTAATTTTCTAATTTCAGAATTCATACACATTTTTAATATATTTTCATGACTTTTCCATGTCTTTAAGGCATATCTTTATGACCAATCCTCTCAAACATCTGTATAAACATGAAAAGTAGAAATAAAATAAATTACAAAATTTACCACAGTATACAGTATATCCTAAAGTTTACCTTTTTTTCAACCTGGACCTATTTTCCTATGTTCTTGTGTCTAAGTGACAACAATCTTTGACAATCTCTGACAACATTATGGAAAGGATTCCTATCGAGGTCAACAGTTCTTCTGTTAAAGAGTAAGATCTTTTTCTAAATCATAAAAACATCCCCAAAATTGCTATTGCTAAACCCACCAGACTCGGTGTAAATAAACAGTAACTTTTGATCGTATGGTGGGTTTGGTGATGGTGATTTCAGGGCTGTTTCTTGTTTAAACAAAAAGGATCTTCTGCTTTAACTAAAATGTCTATCTCTGTAGGGATCCTTTCCATAATGTTGTCAGACACTTAGAATAATAATCTAAGACGGTCAGTGGCAAAAACAGAACTTTTAGTGGACGAAATTGATTTGACACACATTTGCCCTATATGATTACATTGGAGCCCGGTTCGAAGCTGCAGGTCAGTGTTCTTGCTCAATACTGGACCAATTTCAAAGATTGTTGTTCTTATCAGTCACTTACACAAAAAAAACATGAAAACTTTAACTAGAAATTAAAACAACACTTTGTAACTTTTGCTGAGTAACTGTGACCGAGTAACTGTGCATTTAGTTCTGTCGATGTTGGAGCAGGCAGGGTACGTAGCCGCACTGTGTAATCATTTTTCTGATGTTAACTATATTACATCACACAATAAAATGCTTACCTAGTTTGATGTCTTCCACTCAAACTCGGTGAGCCGTTGGAGGAAGGTGGTGACTCGGCCATGCACTTGCTTCCCTCATCTGGGTTGATCCTTAAGATATATAAGATATATCATAATAATCATCAGCAGTCATATTTAAATATACAGTATATATGGAAGTAAACCTGCCAGCGAGCACATTCGGTTCAGAAAGTCACAACGAAAACACACCGAACGCGTCGGCGTAAGCCATCCTTCTTCTCTCGGCCCCTCTCTCTCCGATAGAAAGAGACAGGATTTGTGGGGAAAAGTGTGGTAATTGTAGGCTATATACAGTATATGTGTCCGTGTCACTCTCTCTGTCCGTCCATCGGTCTCTCCCTCCTTGCGCCTGATCATGTGTCTCGCTGTGAGAAGTCAAGACAGCCCAAATCCCCATGAACCTACTGTGGTCTTCCCGTATGTGATTAATCAAGGGGGTAAGCTTCGCTTCAGAACTCAAACCTCCTATGGCGCCATTTTGATGCTACAAAGCGATCACCTCCCATTAGCATTCCACTGATTTGTCATTGTTTGACATTGTTTATTTCTAAAGAAACACGACAATGTATAAAAGGCTCCATTACCTTGTACCTCACGTTACGGCTTGTAACGTTTGTAAAAATAGGCTAACGATTGTGTCATAACCAAGTGACTTACTGTCACATAGTAGAGGAATTACCGTATAGTAGAGGAGTAGCTCACAGGCAGTTTCGACTTACATTAGCTGTTTAAGTTTAATTACTAATGTTAACTAGCATGTTAGTGATCAATAATTAGCCTGTTCTTATGTTATCTCCTTACATATACCTACACTCTCCATCTCTGTAAGATTTGGAATGATTGAGATTTCTCTCGGCACAGCTACCAGAAGACTTCACACTTTCAGACATGTTGCTCACGTCACATCTACGTTGTCTCTGTCAGTTGGAGGCTGCGCAGTAAAGCTGGCCATCACTGGAAAAGTGCTTCTAATAGCCTTCACTGGTCTCCGTCCAGAGACACGGGATCTGGTGGTCCATTCTTATATACTGTCTATGTGAGTAACTGCCTTGCTTGACACATTCTCCGAATGACACGAAATTATTGCTGCAGCTCGCGGGCGAAGTGGCGCTCCGTGACTAGTATGAACGGATCGATTGGATGACATAGACGCTGAAATAAAAATAGCTACGCTACGCAGGTATGCGCACCGCTTACATGCCCGGTGTGTTTTCACTGTAAGTTACCACAGTAATAGGGCTCTATATACCCAAGTCTTTTTCTCAGTTGTTTTCTCTTTGTCAGTAAGTGTATAGAGTGCTCATATAGTCCAAATATGTACCATTACCTTTTAAATGCTTTATGCAGATAATTACTTACCTTGTACCAACTCCAGTGTAGTAGATGCTGACTCTTGATATTCAAGATTGAACGCATAAAAGGAGCCAAAGAAGATGACAAAAGCACTGGCGTTAAGTTGGTTAGCTTCAAAGAGGACCTTCCCCTCAATGCTGACCATCCAATGGGTGGAAGACGTCAAACTTCTTCCTAAAAAACAAACAAACATCTTATCTCATCTACAGTGTGTCACAGAATACCAAACATACATGGCTAATAAAACATCCTCCTCTTCTTCAAACTATTTCTCATACCTAGCATGATCCGCCTTGGTGTGGTGGGCAATGTGACCTCCTGCTCAATTGAAATCTCGGTCGAGGTTGGCTGCAAACTAAAAAAAGAAAAGCATCTCACATATTGGAAGTAATTGGTTGTTGTTCTACATATGAAATTATGAAAATTAATATTTTTAAGTGCATGCATGGTGTTATAAAACACAATTACAACAAGATAAAAAAAAATGCATGCCATGCATTAGTATGCAAGGAACCAGTATAATTTAGGTAACACAGAATGTTATGTGATGCATTAAAAGGTTAATCACGTAATAGATAGCTAGATAGCTAACAACAACACTATTTTGTGAAGAAAAACTTAAAGCATAAACCATGGTAGCTAATACGCTCAACTTCTAACATCATATTCTTTGAGTTAAACAATATTTGGCTTAGGTCTCTCATAAACTAAAAAGGATGAATTCAATGATATCACATTACAGAATGCAACAATACTACTGTAACGTTGGGCACTTTTTGCTGGACATCTTGATGGTTTTAAGTGGCCAAACTCTGAAGCCAAGGGGAAAAAAAAATGCTATCTACAAATGCTCCACATTAACATTACTTAAAGACGTCTTCCTGTCACCCGACATAACTTTTTAGAGTGGGTATTTTTTTAAAAGATGTAATGTTAACATTAGGTGCTATTAAAACTAGATGGGCAACTATAGAGGTAACGATTTAATGTTAACTTTACCTCCACTAATGTTAGGTTAATAATGCGGTACATTTTGCTTAATCATGCTAAAACACTGACAAACCAACCCACAGACTCAACATAAGCATAGGTAATGTTAGCCAAAATGCGGCAACAGCAAGCTAAAAAGCTAGCAGTTACTGACCTTAAACTTCTAGGGTTACATTTTAATTCCGACAAAGATAATGGTGGTCTGACAAGTGAAAAAGATGTCCCTAACAGCGCGTGTAAAACAAGTTGTGTTAGCTTTAGGCTACCGAACGTCGTCATTATAGCTAATGCTCACCATGGGGAAAATGAACTATAGTTAACAGTTTGCTCTTGCCTAGCTAGCTATGACAAAGGTCGGTAAACTAAACCTACGTCTCTGCTTGGGAAGGCTTGTGAGCAGAAATTTTAATGTCACAGAATTAGCAAAAATTGGTCTTACCTTAACGCTGCTCCAGCTCTCTTCGAGGAGTGTGTGTGACCCGGGACTCTGGTGCGCACACGCACAGACCAAACCGGGCGGTACTCCTTTGAGGTTACTCCTTTCAACGCCTTTGAAGTAACTATGCGCTACTCTTCTGAAGTTGTCAGAGGTCAGAGTTCAAATCTGGCGGTCAAGCATTTATATCCGTAATGGCTTTCTTGTTTCTCTCAATAAATGATTGACACTGCTGAAAAAAATGTCTAAATTTTTTAATTACCTTCACTGCTAAAAGCAAAACAAATTAAGTGTATTTCATTTTATAGTGATATTTTATTTTTCCATTTCATTGCTATGCTTCTATAACATTAACTAACAATTTTATTTAAAATTCAGTTAGTCTTATTCAACTACAGTAGCACTACTGCTGTTGTTTTACAGCAGACTACCGCAAATTCAAAATATACAGTAAATCACTGTAAACTAAATGTTATTACCCATAATGCAATGCATATTACAGTAATGAACCGGAAAAGAAAATGATGGTATTTTACTGGGCATTTTGTGGTAAGTAACTGTAGAAATTACAGCTAAGTCTAACAGTGTACAAAGTATCAGAGCAATGAGATGCAATGCAATAATAATACAATCATCAGGAAACACGCCAAAAAGGACACTGCTGTAGTCACTCACCATGGTCTGCCCTCCTCCCTGGCTTCTGATAGTGTCTCTGTGAGGCTGCATGCCCATTGAAGTCATGGTATAGTTCTTTTGTAGGGGATAAAGTCAGTAATCAGTAAGGTACCAGCTATAGATTTTCATGTTGTATGTGCATGCACCACTGAACACTTTAATGTCTTGTTAAGAAATTATTATTTCAACCAGTCCTGCTGCTGGAGACTTGTGAAATTACAAACACACGAATGAGGCTATTTAAAGAGCTGTTACTCATGGCGGGGAGCCCTGAGCTGTTGTACGTAATCCTGTCCTGGGCCATTCTTCGAGCAGCCTGAGACATCTAGTTAATAATAATAACTATTTAGTTGAGCAAAGCAAATTAATGGAGCAACCTTACAAGCAGAGGCAAGTGGAAATGGCATTCTATTTTTGTCTGTGGCATATAACAAAGCCTTTTTTATAACATAACTGTGTCAACAGCTTACATTTTACTTTAGATACCTGTCTATCTGTCATCGCCTTGGTTAGAGACAGAAAAGTAACAAAATAACCAAATTATAGCTGTCATCGATTTTTCAGCAGGATTAGGAGCTATATTTTTCTTTATGTAGCTCATTTGGTTTCTGTATTGAGGCCTTTTAGACCCTTGCCTTTTCATAAAACCTAAAATTGAATTGACATTTCTCTGTTTACCAATCTGTTGGCCAAATTTTGCTTTATCATGAACAAGTTAAAGGAGCTGATGGGATAACAATCCACAGGACTTGTAACTCGTTCATGTAACAAATAAAATTGATTGAGTAATAGAAATTGCACATGCACACTGACTAGGTCGAGAGGTGGAGTACCTGCATGGTGCCAATTTTTAGGCCATCTGTCACAGCCATACTGTTTTTAGGTGTCAGGAGCAGAGTGGGCTCAGCCTGGCAGAGAAGAGAGAGAAAAATAGGTTAGACCTCTCCCATAAAATTGGGTGTGATTGGTGGAGTAATATAGCCTACTTACTAGTCTGGCATTGCCAGACCTTCCTCCACAGCGCTGCGGAGGAAGGTCTGGCTAGTCCACACAACATTCCGGCATGAGAGCAAAACGTGCTCTGGTTTATTGGCATTTCTATAAACTAGGGCTGTCAATCAATTAAAAAAAATTAACTAATTAATTGCACAATTTGCTGTAATTAATCGCGATTAATCGCTTTTTTTAAATTGAGACTGAAGCTTATAATAATGGATATTTAAATGCTAAATCACTTAACTTTGCAAATATGAAGAAAAAAACAAACAAGGAAAGGTTCTGCTAAGTTCAGAATGTTTAATATCTTTCAGAACAACAGCAGCAACAATTTGGCTTAGTCCTGCTGAAGGCTGCTAGCCTCGTGAGACCCTCCTGATCTCGCGAGCTCCAGTTTTCCACTCGCAGATCAGTCTGGCATCTTGAGGCAGAGAAAATTTGGAGCTGTTAGCCAAACGACCGGGCCAATCAGCGTTGGTTTTGAGGTGGGTTAGGTGGTGATAGACCGATGGTTTATCCAATCAGCTAACCAGTATTATCAGCCAGCGGTAGCCCTAATTCTGTTAGCCGCTCGCTAATGCTTTTTTTCTCTTGGATCCTTCTTTTGGAATATGGTCCGGGAACCTGAAATGGTGTCTTTTATTCCTAAATTCTTGTTACACAAATGGCAAATATCCTTTACCGACATGTTGCTTGCATGCTGAGCTTACGAGCTATGCTTTGCCTGCAGCAGCAGGGGCGGGCTTGTGATTGTATTTTCATACGCTTCGTGGATCTGATTGGCTGATTTGGCCCGTCTATCACCAACATAGACAGATGGTTCATCCAATCAAATAACCAGTATTCCGCCCCTTCCCAAAAGTTCTCCAACGGAAAGTTCCCAGATGGATATGCCGAGCAAATGCGAAGCAATCCATCTGGCGGAGTCAGGTTAGAAGGCTGCTAGAAACGGCTAGAAACTGTCTGACTTGAGAGCAGATTTTTGTCACCGTCCCCGGCTGCTGCCGCCTGCTCTCGTTTACTTTACAGGCGAGGCGCAGTTCATCTCCAACGAGCCTATGTTCAGTCGCCGGCAGGGCAGTCGGGACTCACCCAGAAATGGCGAGCAGGATGAGGTGACTAGAGTCTCTCAAAATCTGACGAAAATCTTCTAAACTGACCTTTGTTGAGCTGAAATGAAGACAGATTCAGCAACTGCACGGCCTATTTCTCGCTTAAAATGTTATCAGAAACATGTTTCAGTGAACTATTTTAGTACAACATGAGATCGTATTCGGAACGTCCGCCATGACAGTTTGGCTTTGGATTTTTTGAAAACAAACCCATGTGACGCGTTCGTCCAATCAGCTGCCGGTTTTCATTACTTGGGCAACAATACAGAGTAGCGCCGCCTGCTCTTATGGAGGCGTATTACGTTTCTCAGCCGCCACATGAAGTAAACAAACACAGCTGCGTTAAATTCGTTAATTTTTTTTAACGAGTTAAATATTAAAAAATTAACGCAAAAATTAATGTGTTAATTTTGACAGCCCTACTATAAACCAATCACAATCGTCATGGGCGCCGCTAGGTGCTGGACGGATCCCCAGTGCCGCTGCAAAATAGCCTCGGGAAGGAACTTGTTTTGGTGGAACGTGTTTATATTCACAAAGTTGTTTTAGTTGTGTGAGAGAAAACTCAGATTCTAGCGAGCTGTCTGGATTTACCTTGCAGAGATCTGAGGAGCAGTTAACCCTAGTCCTCATAAATCGACGGGAGTTTAACATTCCAACACAAAGAACGCGGGAGGTAACGGACATCTGGCCGAAAAGAGTGAAATCTGGTGGAATTTCCGGCGGCACCGGAACAATCCCGGAAGGGGAGCGACATGGATATAGACTACATACTTAATTACGTCTTACTCTAATATGCACAAACGCAACACAACCAACACACCTTGCATTCAGAGCCCCCTGCTTCTTGGTTGTACTTGATGAGGGTCTGGTTGCCCTCATCCTCCACCACACGCTTCTCCCTTTCTCCACACTGACACATAAAGAGGAGGAGCAGCACTGCAGACACACAAACAAATAACACTGTTGAGAATGCAGCATGTGCAATCTGTTCTCAAACTGTCACATAATTGCCACAGGCAATGGTGGCCTAAATCAACCAGTAAGATAAAGCTAGGGAAGGGCAGTGAAAGAGCAGCTTCTGCACCTTGCTCATTACCACCCTTGATGTGCCCAAACTCCTGTGAAGCTGCTCAGTGGCCAACAGACGGGACTGTGGTTGTACTAGGGAGCTTCCAGGTGTGAATGTGTAGAACTGTGTGACTGTGGCCAGGGCGTTCCTGAAAAAGGGAGCCTTGCTCTCAGCTAAACTTTCTTGACCAAATAAATGTTTCAAAAAATATGTTTGTAGCTTAAAATGATAGGTCACATACAGGAGTGTAACTACCATGCATAGATAAAATAAGTTATGACAGGAGTACGCCTGCACCCCAACTCCAATCCACAAATTTAGTTTTACCACTAGAGACCAAATCATGAGGAAAGAATTATATTGATCCGAATGAGATCTAAGAAATGTAAAAAAAAGTATTGTAAAAAAAAAAATCTTGTAATGGTTAAATCAATTTGATTGGTTTGTTTTATTAATATATAAATAGTATTATATTAAATCCTCACATCCCTCACCCCTCTATTAAGATAAATTATTGATTGATCTTAGTATGAGCTAAAAATATTAGAGAAGTGGATTTGCATCTAATTAACTTGCTACTAAAAAGGGTCACTGCAAGTTTATGGAGCATGGGCTTTATGGTTTTGTTAATGTTGCCAGTGTTTGCCATACTCACACAAAAATAATAGGAGTCCTAGAAGGAGCAGTCCAATGCCTGCTGGCCCAAGGCTGGATGAGGACGGCATTTTGCTACGACAAACATCTCCCTCTCCGCAGTCACACACTATCACTTTCAAAGTATCACGTCCAATCGAGCTCTGTTGGTCTTGAATCACCAGGGGCACTGAGTAGTTACCATAAGCAAGCGTCTTCAGGCTAACAAGCCCACCTTCCTTACCTGGGGAAGGAAAGAGAGGTGTAAAGTGGCTCTTCAATTTCAACAACTTTGTTTGTGTTTTTTTGTAAGCAGTGTTTGCAGATATGTACTAACCAAAGGCAGGGTCTAGTTTCCATCGCTGCGTCAGAGTTTTGTCGTCACTCCCCAGGGAGAAGGCGAAGGGTCCACTGAAAGGATCGGCGTCTGTGTCGTTGGCAGACACCATGACCATGTTGCCCTTGTTTCCACACATAATGACCCCTTTATTGACAAGCTTGGGCACGTTGTCGTTGATATCTCTGAGGTGGACCAGGACAGTGCATGTACCCGTGCGTGGAGGCTCACCTTTGGTAACCAAAGCAAAGCAAAAAAAACTTTTTTAATTAACCAGTGGACAAAATGATCTTGCTTGTGTATGATTAGAAAATACTGTAGGGCTCCTTCATACCATCATCTTTAGCACCGATGATTATTTTGTAAATGCCTTTGTCATCAACAAAGGGTGACTCTCTGTCCATCTTCTTAATTGTTGTGAGTTTTCCTGTTTTCTCATCAATGGTCACCCAGCCAGCTGGATCTTTTATTATCATATGCCTTATCAAAAGAGGAGAACGTATTACCTGAAAGCACTGAATTATAGCTGCTGAAAACCAAATGGCTTTGTTGTGTGCCACAATCAAAATAGTAGAGGTACTACATAACTACAAGTTGAAGTAACTATTTATTGTATACAGTATGCCAGTTTATTTATCACATAATTTCAATTAAGAAGTTTCATGTTATATTTGCAATTAGGGCCCCAACCAATCGTATTAATTATTGCTGGTCTGACTTACCGAATGAACAGTGCAGGTATAAAGCCTGACATGCACAAGACATTATCCTCCCCTTCCACTATCTCCACTATCTATTTTTTAAGGGCACTGTCAATGCTTCCGGGGTTGAGTGCTACCTAAGATGATTGTGATTGGTTTAAAGAAATACAAATAACCCAGAGCGCTTTTTCCCCCTATTCGAGAATGTTAATTTGTGCAACCAGACCATACTTAGGTCTGGCAATGCGAGACTGGGTTCTTGCAGATTGATCAAGATTGGGATATGGATATCTGCTGGCCAATACTAAACTGGCAGTATTAAAATACCAAAGATATATTTAGAAACAGTGTCACCATTACAGAATTTGTCCCCTGAGAGCCCTTAGGATTTTAGTTTTTCAATGATAAAATGTTCCGCTCATTCTACATTTTGGTCAAAATTATTTGACAACCAAATTGATCAAAGTGTTTGGTTATGATATGCATTTATGTAAAAAAACAAAACAGATATTAGACAATAGATTGTGCTATGTTGATATCTGCAACTGCCTGAAAAATGCAGCATTGGTCGGTCTCTATTCACAATGTGGCAATGAGTGCAGCGAGCAGCAGCAGTCCTACAGTATGTAGACACCAACCTGATTTTGGATTCGTCTGAGTCAACATCTTTCACTTTTGCAATGAACAGCACCTTTCCTGGCTCCTCCTCTTCTTTCTGCTGCACATCAACCTGATCTTTCTCATAGTAAGGTGGGTCATTGTCATCTATCACTTTCATTGTGATGTTTGCTGTATCTGGAGGTGGGGCGGCGCGACCAGTTGATTTAGATTTACAAACAAATAAAGGTTCCTCATTCTCTACACCAATCTGCAGGATTGTATTAGTTGTCGCCTCGTAATCCTTGCCCTGGAAAAAACACACAAGTAAGGTCAGTACTGGTGCAGCTGCTGTTTATGAAAAAACAAGATAACTGTGTTGGACTTCCAGCTTGGCCCTCTGTAAATTAATGAAGATTTTTATTAGCGTCAAAAAAGCAAAATTACCTTGATGACACTCAGAATACCCTCATTAGTTGCGGGGTCAGTTTCAATTTTGTAGTTTTCTTCCTTATTCCCATCAATGAAGTAGTATTTGGCACGCCAGCCAGGAGTTTTAGGAGTGTCTTTGTCGTCTACCGCAATTCTCAAAACATCGTCCTTGATGGTTGATTCTAGCACCTCACCTTGGTACTGGAAAGACATAACAATTTCATCTCTAACATCATACATCACACTAAAAAGATATTTCATTAATAATAATAATAATAATAATAATAATAATAATAATAATAATAATAATAATAATAAAATCAGTGCCTTTTTCTTCTTGAATGTTGGTGGATGACTGTTTGAGTCAACAACATTAAGAGTAATAACAGCAATAGAGGAACGGAGCGGGTTTCCTTGATCTTTTGCTTCAACAGTAACTTCATACTTCTTTACTTTCTGAAAACATAAAAAGATGATATTTTAGATAATATATTGACAAGTCTGTATGTGGTGTGCCTGCCGCTGCCCACTAATGTAGGTGCAGTCAGTCACTGAGACTCACATCGTAGTCAAAACATCCTGTAAAGGTGAGCTGGGCCATTCCTTCATTCATTCGCTCCAAATCAATCTTGGGCTCTGCTGGTGTCTGTTTAACCACTCTGATGGTGAATTTAGAGTTAGGTGTGTTCGGCTGATCTCTGTCCATGACCTTCAGCTGCACTGGCAAGTACCCTTCAATAAGTTAAGGAAAGAAAGCAAAGGAGAGTGAATGTGTGATAGAAAAGTAGGATGTGGGGAAATGGGAGAGAAAGTGCACAGTAAGAGACAAAATGAAAGATGCACCCTAGGTTTGAAATTATTTTGATACATCTCTGTGTAACCCTCTAGATGTTTTCATTTGCCAGCTGGCAGAAAATGTGCATACTTACGCAACTGTATCCTCACCTTCTTCCGTATTTTCCTTCACATCCACATTCGTAGGAAGGTCGATAAATGTCGGCGCGTTGTCATTAATGTCCTTTATTTGTACATCAAAAGCTAGTCTTGTGTCTATTTCTCTGTGAGTCTTTATGCTTAAGATGTCAAACATGATCTGTGGGAAGAGGTACTCAGTTAAAATTATTTTTAATGGTTAAAAATCCACATAATCAATGAGATTGGTGATGCAGTATTAGCTTACTTTGAAGAGATCGATTTCCTCTCGGTCAATACGTTTATGGACAGAGACGACTCCGGTATTTTCATTGATGGAGAAAAATCCATCAATGGGGTTACCGGCCGCATTCGTTACACTGATACGGTACATTTGCCCCTCCTGATCCGTCTTGTCATTATACATCTGGTGTCAAGACACAAACCATGGAGCTGTTATTGTTTGACTTTTTGACCAAGCCAGGATTTTGAGCTGCCACACTGATTGGTAATTTATTTTACAAAATGATGTTCTCACCTGTGTAATGTTTTTGGGGAATGGCCCTTCATCTTCCTCTACTAATTCAATCGTAGACAAAACCCACCTTCTTTTGGAACGCACCAAAAGCTCCTGTTGAATGTAGATCAAGAAAACAATTGTTCTTACTTTCTTTTTGAATCAAAACATTTTGATTTGCATTTCCAAGCATGAAGCAGTTACCCGCTTGTCACGTCTGATGTTGTAGCCTTGTTGAGACTCCGCGAGGGCTGTTAATGCAACCTACAACAGAAAAATGGCTTTTAAAGAGGGTCCCAACAAACATCCCTTTTCTTTACCCAATCATCCTGTTTCATGGGAAGCTGGAGAGAACTGCTTTATAACTAAGTACCTAAAACAAATTAAGGTGTATGTATGTAGAGATTCCATGCTGTTTCTTAAAAGTTAACAAGTAATCACAAGCTCTCAAAACAAATAGTTTGTACTGAAAATAACTAAGCAAAAATATCTGCTTGTTAAAACAGCATAATGCCTTGTTATAACTGTAGATATTTGTAGAATTTCATGCCTACCAACAGAAGCAGGAAAATGTTCTTCATCCTGGTCCACTCTGCGTGATATCCTCTGTGGGAGTGCTCCAAAAGTCAAAGGTAGCTTGTTTACGAGTGCACAGACGACAGCCCACAATGCCTGCAGGCAGCAGGTTGAATGACTGCAGTTAATAAAGGGCTTCTTCATTCGTGCAGTCATGTGATCTGTCAAATGCAGTCTATGTACATACAATTTGTATCATACATTTTTTGTGAGGGAGTGTTTTAGTTCAAACGATATTGTGGACTTTCTGGCTTGCTGAGAAACAGCTCGGCTCAGGTGTACTCCCCTCCAGCTCTATAGCTCAAGTTACCGTGTATTATTTATGTCTGGCCTACATCACATGCAAATATAGTTCAATTTCATAGGTCCTTTGAGTTTTAGATAAAGTGATTGAAATGTCATTTTAAACCCACTACAGTATACATCACTGTCACACTCATTGAACCAGCTGTCAGTCGCGTACGTTCGGTACGGTTTGTTCTTTTCCACATGCATATTCCCATACACGTACTGGCTATAGGCACCATTTGGTCTAGATGTGTCTGCATTTTTCTATTGTGCTGTCTTAATGGCTAATTGACTTATCATTCAAAGGAATAAATTACACACAACAAAGTAATGAGAGTACGAATGTGTCCAGTTCACAAAAGATTTTGGAGTCTCTCCATGTATGAACACATGAACAATCCATACAGAGGCTAGGTGTTCCTCGATGTGAGACTCATTCTTTCATGTTTTAGTATGTCTGGCAGATGGTAAACATCCTGATCTAAAAAAATCTAAAAATCCCTCACATATGATATTAAAAATCGTTCTAGTAGAAACATTCTAGTCTTCTCAGTAAGAAATGCAAACCAGTTTAGCTAATCAGTTTCCTGACAGTGTGGACAGATAATTACATTTTATTTCCTATGAACGCAACAGTGGTTGTGATCATTAATAAAACTATTTTTTTTGTCACGCAATGGGATGGGACTAACAACTGTGCTTGTTAATCCTGCAGACAATGTTTAATGCAGTATGTTAAGATAATTGTTCGCTGCTGAAGAAAGCCTTTGTTAAGTGCCATTACTGTAGTCTTGGGTAAATTAAATTTGTGTCTCTCCAAGTACACACCGTGTCTTTCTGCCATTTTGCACAAAACTGATTCTGCTGCCTAAACAGTGCAAGTTTGTCCAATCTTATGATGACAATAATGATTATTTGACTCAAGACTAAGGTTAAGGCTAGATGGGATACAGCTACAGCAACAACAGTTAAGTTTAGGCACCAAATCGACTAGTTAAGTGTAGAAAGTGGTTTGGTTTAAAACACTCCTGAGAAACGAACATGCATTTCCTGGGTGAAAGTATTAAAATTATATTATTATATAATAGTAGATTTTGCACCATTTTGCATAACTTCCGGCCGTATGGCCGCATGCCTTCTAGCTACAACATACTCAAGCTTGTGGAAGATTGTGAGGTCTTTTTGCCATTTTAAGGATCCAAGGCATATCAGGGTTGTTTCATCAAGCAGATTATGTTCTCAGTTTCACCTTGGATCCTTGGATAACTTCATTGAAGAAGGGAGGGAGTTACTGGGTCTATGTTTATGGATGAAAAGTGAGGTGTGGCAAAGTTGTGGAACTGGAATGGCGGGATTAACTATTGTTTGCTCTCGTTTAAGGAACTCGTTGGACTCATTTGTATTGACAATATTGGAATAAAAGGTTGACTGTGCCTCTTGGAAGATTTTAGAGTAGTCTCACTGGTAGTCCTTGTATGCAAGTTTGTACACAGTAAGACCAAACTTTCTGAGGCAGTGGATTTTTTCAGAAGTTCAGAAATGACAATTCCTTTAGGTTTGGGGCAGCGAGAGCTCCTCCAGTTTTAAAAACATTATTATTTTGGAGAGAGGTTAGAGGAGGCAGGAAACCAAAGGTTGGTTGACACAGTTATATGGTTAAAGATAAAGAGTTTGGTAAACTGATAGTCTGGGCAAGGGGAAATAAAAGAATATCCAGAATGTACATCCTTAGGAACCTAGAAAACATAACCTTTTTTAAATTTCAGAAATTTGGTGAGCTGGGCCGGGGATGAAAGCTTGGTTAATTTCAGGGCTCAGAGTACAAAAACAATAGTGATGTAATGGGTAGGAAGGACTTCACTGTAATAGATTCAAAATATACAATTTAGGCTGAGACAGTGTATGATGGTTCAACCCCCACCACAGCCAGTTGTGTTTCTGTCAGTTTTGCTGTACATACAGTAAAGGGCTAAATAGATTTCATGTTTAAAAAATTAAAATTCCTAATTCTGTCTTGTCGGATGTTTTTATTGCAGTATGCAGAATTTACGAGACACTGTACATACCAGAGTTGCAGGCCAATGGATGAAGTTGGTTTATAGAACTTTCTTCATACGTTTTCTTCCTAGGGTACAAAGGTTTCAGTATGTTTCTCCACTACGTATGTTGTGGAGTTCTGATAACTGTGTGTCTATCAAGTTAAAATCTCAAAGTGTAGGAATATGGGCAAGCGAAAAGTCAAGAGAAACGCTTTGTGTCATAGAGTCGATGACAAAAAACCAAGCCACGTAGTGCACAATGTAACGTCTTGTAGCTTGTCAGCAGTTCAGGACAGGCAAACAGTGCTGCAAGCAACACCAGTCCTTGCCATGATGTAGGGCACATAAACATGCCAAAGACTTAGGGCTGCCCCCTTAAAGACGAAGATTCGTATTATCAGTTGCAGACCCTTTAGTCAACTGAGATTTTTTAAGTCAGTTTATAACAGCGTACGAGTTAGTGTACTGCAAACTATGGACAAACTTGTAAAACTGGAGGAACCAGAAAGCTCAATACACAGAGAGGCGAGAACCAACTGTTGGAAAATTATTTTCTCACTTGCACGCTATGATACGGGTAAACACAATGTTGGGCGCTCATAAACAGCTCCTGATATGTGTGATATAGGGCCCTATCTTGCACTCAGAACAATTGCCTTTGTACACCGATGCATGTTTCATTCCTATTTTGCACCCGACGCACAGTGGACTTTTCCCTCCACAGATGCACGTCGGTAAATTAGGGAATGTATTTGCGCTCCTGGGGGCTGTTCAACGAAAAGAGGAGGCGTGTTCTGGGGAAAACGTTCCCTGATGCTATTTTGCAGTTTCAGAAAAAAATTCCGCCACTGACCAGGAAAAACCTGGTCTAAAGTCAGTGGCGCTAGTCTAAAGTCAGTAGCACGTTATTCAGATGCTATTTTAGGGGCGCATGCGTGGCCATAATGTAGCGTGTGCACAACACGCATACATTTTGCTTCTCTCATCTACAAGGATGCAGCAGTTCCCATTTTTGCAAACCATACATAATTACAAAGAAAAATATTACTGAAAATGCGCTTCAGATGTTTGGATAGGTCAGGAGGCACTTACAGTACAGTGCATTCTTTGTGGCTTGTTGTGTTTTACACAACAATTCCATGAATCGTGGATGTGTTGATGACATAAATGAGGACATATTAGAGGACTTAAGAGGAGGATAGAGGGGGACGTGTGTGTGTGTCTGTGTCTGTGTGTGTGTGTGTGTGTGCATGCTAAGCTCAACCAATCAGCATGCAGCTCATCTAAATATTCATGAGCAGACCATATAAGGCAGAAAAGCTCTCGCTTCAGTCCAGTCCTATTTAACAGGGTAGCATTAGGGGCCAAAAAAACATTTTCAGCCCAACCAATGTTACATAACCTATTAGGAGACCTTAAGGAACAGTGTGAAATACCATATATAACCATTCTATCACCCATTTAAGTATACAGTATATGGTAAGCATTGTTCGAATTGATGTTTAACGTACCGTTTGTTACATTTAAATATTGAATAGTCAGTAGTAGTCAAAGAAGAGGTTTAGAAACAGCACAGAAGGAAACCGAAAGCCAATGATTAGAAGACAGGCAACACAGGCAAACATACAGTAAATTTAGTGGTTTTAACCTTTATTTAATTTTTATTGATTTCATGGTGAGATGTTTAAGTGGGGAAGAGATACACATCATGATTAACACTGTAAAAAAGGTTGCTTTGAAAGAAGCATCAGGGGAATACCTCTTGTATTGTAATATTTACCATCCACACACACACACACAAACTCCCAAATTACACACCTTACATGCAGGAGAGGAGTAACTTTAAGTACAGTAATGCAACACTCTGCAGTTACATAATTGAAAACATAATGTAGTCACTAACAAGAACAAAATGCATGCATTTCCATTCATGATACTGTAAATAGTTTGCACATGCACGTGGCAATAGATTCATGATGATGTTGTTAAAGAAATTCAACTTTTTGTTGGGTTTTGTTCACTGCGCATGATAACTGCCTCAGGTTGATCTTCTGAAACACAAAAAAATAAGATTCATGATAAAACTGCATCCTTGCTGGAGGGTGGTTTCCCTCTGGCATTGAATCTTGAACTGACTATTTTGTATCCAGCCAGAACATGTTAGTGCATTGGAATGGGATGACTCATGTTCTTTGCATACACATTTCAAGAAACTTGAGACACCATTGCTAAGAGTTTCAACAAACAAGTCATTACTATCAAGTGTTTAACACGTAATAGGAAAAATAGGTTGTAATGAAAAATCCAATGTACTCAGGGAAACATACAAAAGATGCAGAAAATCACAGCCAGGTCAACCATGCTAAGGTTTTCCCCAAAAGAAAGGATTGAAAATGAGACAGAGAGATCTCAGGCTCTTTTTACCAACTCTATGTACAGTACAGGCCAAAAGTGTGGACACACATTCTCATTCAATGCATTTCCTTTTTATTTTCATGACTATTTACATTGTAGATTCTTACTAAAGTCATCATAACTATGAATGAACACATGGAATTATGTACTTAACAAAAAAGTGTGAAATAACTGAAAACATGTCTTATATTTTACATTCTTCAAAGTAGCCTCCCTTTGGTTTTTTTATTAAGAAGGGAACAAATTCCACTAATTAACCCTGACAAAGCACACCTGTGAAGTGAAAACCATTTCAGGTGACTACCTCATGAAGCTCATTGAGAGAACACCAAGGGTTTGCAGAGTTATCAAAAAAAGCAAAGGGTGGCTACTTTGAAGAATCTAAAATATAAGACATGTTTTCAGTTATTTCACACTTTTTTGTTAAGTACATCATTCCATATGTGTTCATTCATAGTTTTGATGCCTTCAGTGAGAATCTACAATGTAAATAGTCATGAAAATAAAGAAACACATTGAATGAGAAGGTGTGTCCAAACTTTTGGCCTGTACTGTATGTCTAAAGAGAGTTAAATGCAGTCTTTATGGAGATTTAGTTGCAAGGCATCTTTCCTCCTCGTCTTCCTCCTCTGTTTCTTCATCCCTGGTATGGGGAACAGAGGTTAGCAGCAGAGTGTCGGCATGGACTTCTTCATCGTCCGACTGGATCACGGGTGTGTCAACTCCACCCCCGCTAGTATCACTGGAACGCGATGATGTAGAGGACATGCGTGACTTTGAGCCACGTTGAACTTCATCTTGCCGTTTCAAAGGTGCGCGCTCCCTGTACACAACCTCCGCATCTTCATCCTCCTCATCCTCTTCTTCGTCCTCACCCTCTGTGAACAGACGCTGTTAGAACATGTCTGCACCTGTTCTGTCAGTGCTATTTTTTTTCAGCATGGTGCAACTGCATTATTCAAAGTTTCCCATGTATAAGATTGACATGGTTGGCCCACGCAAATAGATTTGCTAACTACAAAACCCCCCCAAGGTTTCTCTGTGGTAGCGTTTCAAAATAAAAGTGCAGATTTATTTGAAAGGCTGCTGAAAAGGTTTCTTTCAAAATTAACTTCTCTGATAAAAAGTTTCATTGCTGTTTTGCAGCTGACCTCAGGTTTTTTTTTTTTTTGGGTGAGGCTATTTGCACCCTTGGTACAATTAGCAGTGTATGCTATTTGCACCTCTGGTACAATTAGCAGTATGCTCTTTGTACCCTGGTGCAATTAGAAGTGCTATTCATACCCCGGTGCAATTAGAAATGAATGCTATTAGTACCCCGCTGGTGCACACAGCAATGTGTTCTATTAATACCCCGTCTGGTACAAATATCAATGTATGATATTTGCACCCCTTTGCATTTACAGTACCTTGGCATATATTTACACACAGTTATCCATACTACTCATGTATTACATCTTTTTGGAATATTATCGCCCTGACATTCTTACCCTAACCATAACCAATCCCACTCCTCTTGCCTAAACCTAACCAACCCAACCAGAGCAGGCATATTCATGAGTCTTCCCCTACGACCCTGCAAAAAAAAAAAATTCGCGTTCGCGGGTCCTGACTTGCGCAATTGCATGCAAATTATCCAATCCAAATTTTAAAAAATAAAATCACCACACAGGGGAATCGAACTTCAAACTCCCATAACAAAGATTAGCATACTAACCACTCACCTAGCAGTTCTCTCAGGAAGCTGAGCAACTGTTTACCATTTGGTTTCTTTAAGCCTCGGTTGCTAGGTAACTTTACTGTATACAAAAAAATAGGTACTAACTAACAAACCAACAGTTGTATGCTTTCACTGAAGACAGAAAGCGCAACTGTAGTATCCATTTTCCGCTAGAAATTCAATTGTTATAAACTTTAGAGACAAAACTTTCCTAATATGCCAGTTTCTGCGGTCATGGAAGATGAATGTCCGACATGATTTCGGTGCACGCGAGCATTATTTTTTTGTTGTTACGTCACAGGGTGTAAATAGCTCAGCTGTGTGGCCGAGGCTATTCGTATACTGTCTATGATTCGTACCGGGGGTACAAATAGACACTCCGTTTTTATATGGGGATTTCTTGATAGAAACACAATTATCAAAATAAAAGAAAATCATATCACATGGCTCTCCTGATTTATAGTGAAACCAGAAGAGAAACCATACATCAGATAAAAAATCTTCTGTTTTCCCATTAGATGGTTAAGCTGAAGCACAAATGTAGAGATTGCAAGAAGAGTTCATAGATTCAGTAATTCTTTAAACACTGATTATAGGATGTGATTTTGATAAATTTCACCTAAAATGTCATATAAAACTTACAGAACCTTTTTTACCTCGAAAGAATGAAAAAGGTACTTATTTTATGTTTGCCCATGAAAGCCGCTTAAAATGTTCATGTACCTGTATACTTAGAATTTGACATATTCCTACACAATGATACAATACAACAGTGTGGTGCATTTTGTCTCTGGAGCAGTTTTTCGATACAAAATAACCACACACTGTCCCAGTAACAAAATTTACAAGAAACAAAAAGAAAAGAAAGTTTGATGTGCATGTGAAATGTGCATGTGAAAATGGGATGGCTTTAGGAAAGTACAGTGGCAGTAGGTCAATTGCGGCTCAGTGCACCTGGTAGTGGAGAGGCCAGCGCTCCCTCATCTGCTCCTGAGCCTGAGTTGAGGAACACGTCCAGGGCCTCCTGGTCAGAGAAGTCCATCAGGTCCATCTGCTCCAGGACATCCACATTTACCTCCATAGAAGAGATACTTCCCATGGGGGCTGCATATAAGAGAAGATAGACTTTATTAATCCCACACTGGGTACATTTCCTTCTTACAGCAACTCAAAGGAAAAAAATCACACATCAGAATAAGACAAAAACACATTAAATAGACATAAAATACAACAGGATTTATAATAATAATAATATATAATCCCCCTTATTATAAACAGACAGGTAATATATATATATATATATATACAGCAGATGTACAGACAAATAGAAATGTCTGTCTATCCCCTTGTGCCCGTTCCCCTTGCAGCACCCATCCCGGGCGTTGCGTTTTAACCCAAACCTAACCCTTGCCTAACCTTAGTGCCTTCCATGCAGCGCTGCCTGGAAGATGACGTTGGGGGCTTAAAACACCCAACACCGTATTTATGCCTGCAAGACTGGACAGTCGCTTACGTTTCCTGCAGTCGACCTGCAGGTTAGCAGAGGGCAGGTAGTTGTCCACGTCATGCTGGTAGACCTCTTCAAAAAAGCGCCGTCGTTCCTTCAGCTTCAGGTGCTGAGTAGAATCATTGTCCAAAACCCGCTGAGAGTTGTCTTTCTCAGCTGACCACCCAAACAAGACACATAAAAAAAAAAAAATTCAGTTTAATCACTTTTTACAGATTGCCTTGGAATTCCCTTTTCTTTGTGTCTGCATCTTCACTGAATACGAGTTTACTTCTTTTCTGTTCTTTTACTTGTGTTTTACCCAGAAAGTATGTACATCAAAGAGGCATTGCAGCATACCTGTTTCATATTTCACCTGTTTGGTGTTTCCAATGCAAAAAAAGCCTTTTTCTTGATAGAAGATGGAATAAGAACTAGTTTAGAGACCATCTTGCGATTGGGATCACACCAGGCTTTATTTTGATCTCAACTACACACCTGTAACGTTTCATGGCTGTAACTTGCACAGTTGTTGTCACAGACAAACAGACATACATAAAAAAATATAAACACCCAAGTACTAACTGCCACTGTTTGTCTCCAGGACCACATTTTGCTATGATGACTCAAATACACACTCACACGCATACACACGCATACACACACACAGACTCACAAGGTGAAACTAATACCATACAATTTATAAGATGTGTTTCATAACAAACAGTTATGAAATGTTTGTGGTTGCCTTGGTATCTTGCCTTGCCTCTTTCAGGAATACATAGGGTAAAACTATTAAAGTTTGCAATGCTCTGTGGATTCATGTCCTGTCATCTCAACCCTATATTAGCTGCAGGCTTTTTCTTTGTATTTGCCAAACCTCCAAACATTCCAAACATTAAACTTTAACTCTAAACAAGTTACCTGTCAAGCAACAGACAATAACTCATCTTAAAGAAAAGAAGATCATTTCCAGTCAACAACAGTCAACTGAGTATTATCAGTTGTAAAGATGTCGTCAGTGATTTATAAGTTTATTGTGAAAAGAAATTTTCCCTAAAACTCAGACCTCAATTACAGTTTTTTCTGAATGCTTAAACCCTAAACGATTGTTATAGCACAATTTCTAAAACTATTAATACTTATAGCAAAACCACTCACGGAGATTGCAAAACTAAAAGCACAAACCGTGCTTTGCACTCAGTTTGCAATTTTGTAACACACACTTTGCAAAACTGTAGGTACTATCCACTGCACAGCACTCTTTTTGTGGAACTGTAAACACAACTCACTGTTTTACACTCATTTTCCAAATGATCAACACACTCCTAGCAAAACTATACACATGTATGGCTATTATTTACACTATTTTGCCAACTCTCTGGCACACTGTCACATGTGAAAACTGTTTTAGATAATTAGTTCACTTTGCAATCAGCCTAAGCACTATAAATAAGCCACAGGTGAGCTGTCCGTGTGGAGTACAATGGAGGGAGCAGGAAGAGTGAGAATTTAGAGGAGGCCGAGGAAGAGGACGTGGAGGTGAAGAAGTAGGAGGAAGAGGACACGGAGGTGAAGAAGTAGGAGGAAGAGGAGGAGGAGGAGGAAGAGGACGCGGAGGTGAAGAAGCGAGAGGGAGAGGACGAAAAGGACAAGGAGGTGAAGTCAGAGGAAGAGGACAAGAAGGAGCAAGAAGAGGATGAGGAGGGGGAAGAGGAAGGGTAAGAAGAGTAAGAAATAGAATTACTGATGACATCAGAGCTACAATAGTGGACCATGTAATCAACCATGGAATGACCCTGAGGGAAGCTGGCCAAAGGGTTCAGCCTAACTTGAGTCGCTACACTGCAAGCATCATAAGGACATTTTGAAATGAGAATCGGTTAATACAGTCACTTTGCACTAAGTTTTGTAGCACTGCCATACTCTAATGAGAAACCATACATGTAAAAATACTGAAATTGTTACTTTACAGAATTGCTAGACATCCAGATGCAGAGGCAGAGGAAGAATGTTCACTGCAGAACAAGAGACCAATATAGTCAACATGGTGATTGCAAATAATTCCATAAGGCTACGAGAAATACAGCAGCGCATAATTGAGGATGACTCCACCTTCCAAAACATACACAATGGCCCTCATTTGTCATTCTTGCGTAGAAACGGGCGTATATGTTGGCGTAAGATTATGCTTACACTCCTCTCCCCGCCTGATTTATGAAGCTGTGCGTACCTTTGAAATCCAGGTGTACGCAATACCTGGCCTTGATAAATGCCTGGGCTGAAAACGATCGTCATTAGAATAACACGCCCCAATATATTCTGGGTTTTGAGGCCTCGCCCCTACAATTCACGACATGGTGAGACGTAATCCGGCTGAGAAGCGGCACTTTTCAGAGGTGGAGATTGAAACCCTGATATCTCCGGTTCATTTGCATTAAAGCGTGTACTATTTGGCAGCCTGAAAACTGGTATTAAAGGCTGTAGAAAGAATGCGGAATGGAAGGAGATCACTGATGCGGTCAACAGTGTTGCCATAGTAAATCGGACTCCAGCTGAAGTTTAGCCTATTTAATTTATACATCGACGAGAGCGCTTGTCCTCCGCCCCCCCCTTTTATTTATAGTATCAAATCATAACAAGAGTTATCTCGAGACACTTTACAGATAGAGTATGTCTAGACCACACTCTATAATTTACAAAGCCCCAACAATTCCAACAATTACAGTAATTCCCTCAAGAGCAAGCAGTGCGACAGTGGCGAGGAAAAACTCCCTCTTGGGAAGAAACCTCGGACAGATCCAGGCTCTTGGTAGGCGGTGTCTGATGGGGTTGGGGATATGATGAACAGTGGCAATAATAGTCAAATTAATAATGGAACAGTGACTTCAAAGCAGCAGGGTTCAGCAGGACGCAGCATGACATTGCAGGGAGTGCAGCAGGACCACGGCGACATCTGCAACCAGGATTTTGGTGCCAACGTTCTCCAAGGAAATACGCTGGGGGAAAAAACATAAGGACTCCGGAGAGTAAACTCCCCAGAAGCTAGGATTAATAACAATAAGGATTTCTGGGACGGGATGCACACAAATGGTAATAGAAAGGGAGAAGAGAGAGCAGCTCAGTGTGTCAAAGGAAGGAAGGAAGTCCCCTGGCAGTCTAAAACTATAACAGCGTAACTATAACAGCGTAACTAAGAGAGACAGGACATAAGGAGAGGTAGCCTGTTCGGGCTTTGAACTCTCCCCTGCCGGATCGGGCTTTGCTGGCCTGCCTCCCTCTACTTTTGTTATATATTATTAATCTAACAATTATGAAGAGAAGCAGGTGGGCCAGATAAGTAGACACTGCAACTCCTCACTCCCTAACTATAAGCTTTATCAAATATAAGAGTTTTAAGTTCATTCTTGAATGAGGTGACAGTTTCTGCCCCCCGAACCCAGATCGGGAGCTGGTTCCATAGATATTTTTGGACTAGAGGACATTGCATGTGATGTAGACAAAAGTTTGTGGCCGGACCCAGAGAGATTTTTTTTTTTCTCTCAGTAAAATTGCTATTTTGTGTTTTGACTTGGGGAAAAAAACACTTGTGTTTGTTTTGATGTGTGTAAATAACACCAATACTTAAAATTTGGATCCCTGTATGTTTACAGAACTATGACAAAAGTATGACCTCAAACTGACATAGCCTACCTTGTGCACAGAAAAAGCAAAAGCCAGATGTGTTCTTTATTCATGCCATCAGTGTGTAGTTGGCACATTGTGTGCTTATTAATGTGATGGCTTGTGTTAACTGTTTGATACGAAAATACCATTTTTACGAAGGTTTGAAGAGTTAAGCAAGGTTTATTAGCTTTTGCAAGAAAACTACAATGTTTTGCTGATTTGGTAAAAGGTATTCTTATTTGTGAGTACAGTTTTGCAAAAATAGCCAATAGTTAAAAAAAATGTGCCTAAGCCATCAGAAAAAAATTTAATAACATTATACGCTAATTTGTGAACTAGCAGTTAAGCGTTAATGTACTGTAGAGTGTCTCATACAAGAAACAAAATAATCGCCATACGTATTGTATTATAGTTTTTTTCGATTGCTAAACGACAGTGGGCACAACTGGAGTCACATGTGCAAAACTCTAACTACAGTCTGCACAGCAGCAGTTCATGTGGACCAAACTCTAGTTCGTTTTTCATTGCTTGAACACAGTTTTCAAAACTCTACACACTTATCCCATGACTTTAACCACAACGTGCACAACACTGTAGATTTACAGCACTTTGTTCAAATGCTAACACACTGCTGTCTGGTGCCTATCAAACACTGCTGATTGCAATTTTAGCTGAAAGCCTAAGCAAGTGTCTTGTTTTAGACTAGTTAGTGAACATATACGGTATTTATATAGAGAATGCTCAGAAAGCCTTTTTTTGTATACAAACACCAAATAAGAATGAAACAATTATACACTGTACTGTTTGAGAGAAACAGGTAAAAGAGCAAAGATACCAACATGTTCAGGTAAGATGTCTGAGGTTATATACACGGCTATAAAAAAAGTGAAAAACACTATATCTTTAAAATAGTAAAACTGCGTTCTTACTGTTTTTCAGAAAGTAATGGAGGTGAAAGCAATAGAAACACCACATTCATTTGTATTTAGAGATGATGCAGACATCCAACGTGATGAAGAAAACTTGCCACATGATGCTGGAGCGAGGCAGGATTAGTCACACTATTCTTTGGTACTGTTACGTATGTACCTTTAGTTTTTTTCCCCCAGTAATTCCATAAATTACTAGAGACAAAATACTTTAAACTGAAAAACTGCAGATTTTCATTCCTTCGTGTTTACCTTATGTAAAAATTGGTATGCTATACAATCTATATTTTTTCCTTAAATAAACTGTTGAGTAGTGTCAAGTCACTCAAATTGTTCAAACTGTAAAGATGAAAAAGTTTGTAATTTCTGTATTGGTGTTTGATGCTAGTGTTTTTACCCTCAGTGTGTTCTGAGTGACAGTGTGTGTTATCTCAGTGAGGCTTGTGCATAGTGTTTGGCTGCACTGAGTCTGTTTTGCAGGTGATGTGAACTGTTTAGCTCAGGTGACTGTTGGTAGTGCAGACTGTAGTTTGAGTTTTGCACATGTGACTCCAGTTGTGCCCACTGTCGTTTAGCAATCGGAAAAAACTGTAATAACCTGATGCCATATACAGTATTCATATACAATATTTCTTGTTTTCTTTAATCTTCTCCTTTCTTTCCCCTTTCAGGCAGCCCTTTCTGGGACTCTTCTTACAGTAAGGCAAAATAAATGTTCTCATAATATTAGTCTGACCTCTAGTGGTCATGATCAAACAAACATGTAGTGTAAAAATCACTTTACAACAAATGGAGATTTGTATGAATGGCATAACATTAACTATGTGATTAACCAACCATTTGATTGAGTATCTGCGGCAAATAGGTATATTTTGAAGTAATAATTTGTGTGTGCCCAAACTCAACAGTGCTCCAAATTGCACATTTTAACATTACAGTAAGGAGTAGTATGTTGGACTCTTATGCCAAAAAAAATCATATGTGTAAATATGCATGTAAGTACAACTGTATCTAACTGCAACTTATACAGTAGTATCTCTGGTTCATAGATGTTGGTTGGTGTGCCAAAACAATGTTGTGTTCTGACAAAGTGGCTTTTGATTGGCCCTTCAGGGTGTTGGCATTGTGTGTGTGTGTGTGTGTGTGTGTGTGTGTGTGTGTGTGTGTGTGTGTGTGTGTGTGTGTGTGTGTGTGTGTGTGTGTGTGTGTGTGTGTGTGTGTGTGGTCAAAAAGCCCCTTACTCAAGCACCATCTCTAAGCTGCAGTTACTCCTTTTTTGGTGTTTGCAGACTTATATTTATGGGCAGAATCAGAACAGAAAAGGAAGAGCCAGCTGTTGCAAACCTTCCAAATCTCTGAAGATCCCCTAGCTATGTACCAACATGTGACTCTATTGGGATCATTTTTTTTTATTTCAATGCAGACATGTTAGAGTAAAAACAAGAGAGCATTTGTCCTTAGGTCCACCTTACAGCATCAACCTCTGCCATGCTGACCAGCTGTGGTTGTGTAACCGTGCTACATCCTCCTCAGCACACATTGTGCCTTCTCCCACTGGGCTCCATGAGCTGACACTTTGACTCATGTCACAAGTTTTTTAATGTTTGTGTGTGTGTGCGTGTGTGCGTGTGTGTATGACTGCACTGCGTGTTCACATAAACTGTACGAGTCTGTGCTTATGCATTCATGCTTTTGCGTATGCATGCATTTAGTTAATGTTCATTTTGTCAACCAGTGTGTGTAACATGTGTATCAAGCTTCCATGACTAACATGTTTACATGTCATTCGGCAGATGGATTCAGCATGCACAGTAACAACATTCACTGTACTTCATCTACAAACCTCTACAGAGTGTTACTTTTCCTCTTGTTTGAACACAAACACGTCTATGTGACCCAGCCTGCCTCTTCAGACAGCCCCATCTCTGGAGACCCATGCTAGTCAATCTGTCAGTCACTTTTCCACAGCCCTGTAGGGGTGTGTGTCCACTGTCATTCACTAACAACAGCCTTTTATTCTGTCATTCAGAGTCTGTCAGGAAACCACTCTGAGGTTCACAGTGATATTTCTATTGGGAACGTAGTCAATGATATAAAGCTTACAGTGTTGTTAAAGGAACACGCAGACTTATTGGGAACAAAGCTTGTTCACCGTAACCTCCGTGCGTGCTGTAACGCTGTCTGACGGTTCCAGCATTAGCTTAGCCCAGCACAGATCCTGCAGGTAATTGGTTCCAACTAGATATGTATCGACTTGTCTAACTCTGGGGGTTACGGTGAATAAGCTAAATTCCCAATAAGTCGGCGTGTTCCTTTAAATATAAACCAGTAGTGTCCAGACATGAATGGAAATAATGTCATTGTCAGTAATATGTCTAACTAGAAAAAGTTGATATAGTGAAACATGTAGAGTTGATCTTATTGCTGTGGGTACTGGTATTGGTGGCATCAGATCATCAAACCCTGAGCTACAGTGGGGAATGTTTTTTAATCTTATATTTAAAAATGTTATCTTACTTGCAACACTACTTTGCATTACAGTTCTGGTGACAAGCAACCAATTCTGCTTCAGTCAAAAAGATTTTCTTGTAGATTTTTGCTTCAGTTTCTCAAAGGTGAGAATCTACTGCTTGTCCCTGTTTCAACATAAAACTAAAGCACTCTTACGCACATTTGAGTGATGACAATTTGCTCCAAATGATTGCTTACTGCATTTTGTTTAATTCTACAGTCGTTTACAATGATATTATTGTACTGTAATGTATTTCTGATCATTTGTTGAAAAAGAAAACATTATGCAAAAAAAAACACTAACACTGCAATTTACATCAGCAATTAAACTGATTAAATCCTGCGTTATTTGGTGATTGATCGCTATTTATAGGGCCAAAATGCAGTGGTAGAATGTAACAAAGTACAAATTCGTCCTAACTGTACTTAAGTAGCCAACATGTTTTACGTATCTGTACTTTACTTAAGTAGACTCAATAGTGCATAGCCTACTTTTGACTTTTACTTTGTTACATTTTGCAGCAATTGTCTATATTTTCTACTCCACTACATTTCTACAATGTTCCGTTACAATTTCTGATCAGTTTCCCCCCTCTGCCAAAACGTCTTCCTGACCGTCACACGTTTGTCTCACCAGTAAAGTTTGGTTGCCGTAGATACTGTATATATGGGGCACCGCTGATCCAAGCCGGCTCTGGTGCTGCAGAGCCCGGGCGCAGCGCCGCTGACCCTCGGTAATACAGCCTCCGGTAAAAGTGAAAATGAAAACGTTTGTTTTTATTATTCCCGTTTTTAAATCAAAGTTGCTACATCTATTTCTCTCCACAGCGTCGTTTACTCCTCCGCCAGGCTGCGTAAGACGCGTTCATATTCTTATTTATTTGGCTGGACCTCTTCACATCTCCCCATTTGCGCTGCTTCACACACTTTATTTGCTTACTTGTCTTAAAATACATCCATGAATAAAACCAACCGCATTCACCAACACATTTCCGTTTTATGCTGGTTAGGATAGGAACTTTTTTTAAAAGCCAGGCCTTGTTTGTGGTAGTGGACACCTTTTACTTTTACTAAAGTAAATATGTCTCTTGTTATTTGTACTTTTATTTAAGTACTGAGATTGAGTAGGCTACTTCCTCCACCGCGGCTCCGACAATCTCCGAAAACCTGTCTCCCAGGAGGTGCACAGGAAGTGTCGTGTCCTTATATGGGAATTTGCGGGGCGTTTGTTATGCTAATTAGGAACAACTGGCACGCGCTTTCAGTTACGAAGACGTGGGATTCATCAATCCTAAGAACACAGGTGCGAACAATTCTGCTGTTTAAGAACACGTCATGAATCCGACGTAGACTTTTCTTAGGAACCTTCGTAAGAACATATTTAAGAGAAAACTTAGGAAGATATTGGTGAATGAGGCCCAATGTATTCTATACATTTGTTCCAAGACAAGGGAAAATAATACACATAGGACATTGTAATTTTCAACTGCATAGAACTTTGCACTCAGGAAACTAGTTACTAGATTCCAATATGTAAACATGAACACTGAATCAACCATACAAAACTAAAACCCAGATAATGCACACCCAAAACATTAACAGAACATTATTAAAACACACTTTAACCAGGACAAAAAAACGATTAGAACATATAAATTTCCCATGAGCCTTTGCACCACTTCAGCAAAGAACAGTTCAAACAACCCTGCCCATAAACTTAACATCCTTAGTTATCTCTTAATATGATTGATGCACTGCATACTTAAGCTGATTATTACAAACAACTAATGTGATTTAGTAATGAATATGTTTTTAAACAAAACATTAAAGAATAAGTAGTGACCACTAAAAAGTTTAATTAGGACTAAATCTGAGTTTACAGTGTACAGGCTGATACAGCATTGACGAGGCCTATGATAATGAAACTACACAGCTTTGCAGGCTGACCTTATGGTTTTCTCTCTCTCTTCCTCTCTCTCTTTGTCTCTTTTTCTAAAAATCAAATTTTGCTACTCAAGTTGCCACTTGACATGTCCAACCCACGCACAAGCTCCTCTGCATGTCTCCATCTGTCTGCCCCAGCGTGGGAGAAAAACATGTATGTAAAAAGGCTGACTCATCCAGATAACCTCTGAGTTTTCTACCACCCTGCTGTGGAAGACGTAGGAGGTCCATGCAAATTGGGGTGTGAGTCCCAGATGGTGTTCACAGCCTCCAAGAGGGAATCCCTTGCTTTTGACAGAGGTTATTAACGATCCTTATGTGGCTGTTTAGCTCATCAAGTAAAGTATTTTTCCACTTTCAATCGCACATAAGTTTAAGTCTCTCAAAGGCAGTCCAAAGTAAAAAAAATAAAAAACTAATTGTAATGAAAATGAGAAATAGTTGCATAATGAATAATGAATGTATGATCACTGACTGCCAGCAAATGGGTGACTGATGTTTGTGCAAGTTTGTGTAAGGGATGGTGATCACAAAGTCTGATGAAACAGTCCTGGTGTTAAACAATAGCCTGGTCCCACCAGACTCTTGTACATTTCGTTTGTACAGAGAGTCTGGCCACTCTCGATTGACAAGTGTTAACTTCCTTGAAGGCGGGTACTCTGTTGAAGTTTAAAACTATTGCATCTGCCCAGAGCCACTCTGGATCCGCCATAACCAATCGCTAACGTTTGGTTGTGACGTCGGCTTAGCATCGCTAGCGTTAGCCTTAGCCAACTCCTTCACCACTAACGGAATGAGCTGGAAAATCAAACTTTTCCCGAACACCGTGGGGAGGAGGGCCACAACATCATGGTTACCAACACAACTCAGCAAAGATTGTTCTTGCTCGAGCTTTAACTTCTGGATATTCGGCAGCGTTGCCACAACGGGCCGAATGGCTTCGGTCACATTTTTCTCCGCAGCCATTACGGAACTAGCCCACGACCTCAACGTCATCGTTCTCAGCCACTCCCTCTGTTTGCTGATTGGACCGGTAAAAATTTTACCACAGAAAATCCAAGACATTGTAGCATACTGAAAGAAACAGAAAATTGAGCGGAAATACGTAGGAGGGCGTAGCCAGGCTAGTTAAATGAGGCAACCCATTCAGTTTTTAGGCTGCTGCTTTACCCTTATAGGCTACGAAATACACGTACAGCTCACATGGAAAGGATTTGTCGTAGGTGGGTCAAGGAACAGAGAACTGCTGCGATGGCTGACTGTTGCTTTGTTAGGGAAGTGTGTTGGCCTGGATATTGAGAGACAGAGCTTATAAAATAGGAGAGGAGAAGAATAGGAGGTAGAATGCTTCAAATCTGCTGGTTCCACTGATTTACCAGATGTATTGTCTGTCTATGACTGCTGACACTGCACTAAAAGACATCACGGCTTTGTTACAACCACTGATGGACAGTAAAAACAATATTATTTGAAAAAGAAAACCATATAATTAATAATTTAGTATGACTGCTGTGTGCAAAACGTGGCCCTGGCAGTGTCTTACATCTCAAACAAATTTTGCTGATGGTTACCCTGGGACAGAGTAGCAGTGTTCTTACCCTTACCACTGCAGAACAGGATCCAGGAATTAGAGTCTCAGTCCAGGGACCACAACTCCTTCACAGTGTGAAGATGTACTCTGAGGACTGAAGGCTTCTGCGCTGAACCTGCACCTCCTCCCCAAATGATATTGTGATGTTTCACCATAGCATCATTACAAGGGCCTAACCTTATGGGGCAGGAACATCAGCACCAACCTCTGAGAATATTCCCTTTTTTACTTCAATTGAAGCCTGGGTGACTGACGGATTCAAGGCTGTGTTTTCTGTTTTATTATTATCTGTGGCAGGCTCTAGTTAATAGATGAAATGTACAGTAAGTACGAGTGATACAAAGACTTTTTTTGATCATGAAACCGAATAACAATTACAGTTCTCTGGTTTATCAGTTTATCGCATGCATGAACTACACTGCAGACTGTAGTCTTTGAACGGGTCCAACGCAGGTAGAATGTGCATCGGCAGGTCCGCATTATATAGCTCCGAGATAGTGGCCGCCCCTGCACTTCCTTTTGTTACGCCTTATACCAGCGGAAACACTGTTAGCAACTTCAGCATAGAAGATTGTGATGTTTATTGCAACTTCATTATTATCTACTGCCTTCGTTCAACACACAGCTGCGCTCACTCAGTGGAGCAGCTTTGCTTTGACCATCAGAGGAACAGCAGCCTTTAGTGGTGTTGATTGGCTATTACCAGAGATGGAAAAAGTACTCACTTCCCGTACTCAAGTAGAAGTACAGATACTTGTGTTAAAAATACTCTGGTAAAAGTAGAAGTACTGATTTAACTTCTTTACTCAAGTAAAAGTAACAAAGTACAGGCTTGGAAATGTACTTAAAGTATAAAAGTTAAAGTAGCCTTGCGAATGACAACTATTTTTTATGCAAAGCTACCTGGACCACACAAATGTTACTAAAATGCAAGCTGAGAATCTTCAGTGGACATGGAAAAAAGGGTCTTTATATGCCATTGCCTACATTTTAAATGGATTTCCAATTATAGGCCTAAAACATCACATATATGATTATTGTGACAGAGACTGGGACTCCAGGTTAATAAAATTCTGACTGAGCAGCAAGATATTAATTCAATTGTGATTATGTGAGAATTTAAACATAATTCCTCTAACTTACGTCTGAGAAGTTTGAGACATTAACGTTAACATTAGCCCAAAATAAAGTCGATTTGAGACAAGACCAATTAACGTTAACTTAAGTGGTCTTGAAAACAAGAACAGCCTTTTTCAGTTTAAAAAAATGCAACCTAGAGCGTTTTTTTTTTCCTCCTATCCCAGAATGTGTAGCCAGACCTTACTCCACAGCGCTGTGGAGATAGGTCTGGCAAAGCGAGACTACTGTACTCTTAGTCTCGCATTGCCAGACCTTCCTCCACAGCGCTGCGGAGGATGGTCTGGCTAGTCCACACAGCATTCCGGGATGGGAGAAAAACGTGCTCTGGTTCATTGGCATTTCTTTAAACCAATCACAATCGTCATGGTCGGCGCAAAGCTCCGCACGGAGCCACGGTGCCGCTGCAAAATAGTCTGGGGAAGGAGCTTGTTTTGGTGGAACATGTACGTTCAAAAGTTGTTTTAGTCATGCGAGAGAAACCTCAGATTGGACAGATAGTCTAGCTAGCTGTCTGGATTTACCCTGCAGAGATCTAAAGAGCAGTTAACCATAGTCCTCATAAATCAACCAGAGTTTATATTTCCAACACAGAAGGCGGAAGGAAACGGACATCGGCCGAAAAGACATCTGGCGGAATTTCCGCAATCCCGGAAGTGGAATGTCGTGAATATAGACTCCTGTACTCTTGACGTGTAAGCAATCAGATAGTGCTGTGGGTGGGACATTAAGTGAGACAGAGTGGTGACTGCAGACAGAAAAAGGCTGCATACACTTACACTTATGACCGAAGACATTGAAATAAGTCAGATTTCAACAGATTTTCCCATTCAAAAACTGTAATTACCAGATAATGGAAACAATGTACTCAACTCTATAGCTCTTTCACCATAAATACTCCTGTTTGTTCATCTCACGCCACTATTTGGGAAAACACGTAAGAGAAAAGACCTCTGGCTTTTAGGCTACTAACCGTGTTAAGCTTTACAGTATTTTAAGAGCTGCCGTCTGAAATTCCATAACACTTATGATCTGTCACAGGACCTATGCCCCCTACCCAGAAATCCCTGCTCCATCTCAGCCCACACCGAACCATAATTACCTAGGGCTTACTGTTACATAATGCTGGTGCAATCCTTCAACTGCACAACACTGGACTTCTACTGAATTGTAGTGCATGATTATGCAGTTTAGCGTTTAGGTTGTGTGTACATGCATGTAGGATGTGTTGGCTGAATTTGCAGAAAAGGAAGGAAGGAAGGAAGAAAGAAAAAAAAGGAGTTTGTCAAAGAAAGGAGAATCTGGTGTTATGCAACCTGAGCCTGCTGTGCATTATTCCCGGTATAAAGTAGCTGTAGTGTCAGTGATTTGAGGCAAAGAGCTTTACCGGGTCTGCTTGCCTCAGCTAAGTCTCATACTGACAAAAACAAGAGTGCAGTGACGCCATGCATTTTGTGCATTTGTTGTGTGTCAAGAGAAGCACACACTGAATAGAAGGAATTTCATTGGCTTTAGAATGGCAAGAAAACCTTTCTTTTTGTCTTGTTTCTTTATCCTCTTTGTAGTCCACATTTCCTCAACTATCCTAATTCTTTCTCCTTCCTTGTCCCTCTCATATTGCTGTTGATCAGATCATCAGTACTTCTTTATGTCTAGGAATTTAACACAAGATGTAGCAGTGGGTGGTCCAGGGCCAGAGGTGACAGTTGAGCTGAAGCACATGATTTTTTTCATCCTACTGATTATTCTTCCACGGTCTGATCCTTTAGCAACTTCCACTGCTCTGCTCCCAATACTTCACACTGTTTGTCTTTATATTCCCATCAAAATGTGCCAAATTACACATCTGTAACAGTTGAGCTGAAGCACATGATTTTTTTCATCCTTCTGATTATTCTTCCACGGTCTGATCCTTTAGCAACTTCCACTGCTCTGCTCCCAATACTTCACACTGTTTGTCTTTATATTCCCATCAAAATGTGCCAAATTACACATCTGTCTCTATCGTGTTGTTTTGCCCCAGCATGCATGTTTCTCTCTGTTGTCTTCTTTCTGGCTACCTCATCAGCATCTTTTCTATGATGAAAACATTCAACTCTAAATACATGCATCATTAGCCGCTCTGTGTCATTCTAATGGTGCAATCATACTGTACATCAAGAGTCCTGGGAACTGCAAAGCAGGGAACAAATGTTCCCATTGAACCAAAGAGTCACATGGTGTAAGCCTTGAGTCCCCCTGTGGCAAATGGAAAGAAATCCCATGATCATCTTTCTGTTTTTAGTGAACAGAGAGAGAGTGTTTGTGTTTGTGTGTGAGAGAGAGAGAGAGCTAGTAAGGCAGTTGCACTGCATGGCCAGTCATCATTTGACAGCCCATCTATCTCAAACTCCACGCCTTCTCTAATGCAGCTTCTTATTCCCCTGGGGGCCAATGATGGTGTCACCAGGCTCTCAGCAGTATACAGCCACATCATTTTTTGGTATTGCTATTATTTACCGAGCCAATCGCTCTCCTATGCTGGCCTCATGGCCACAGCAATCCATCAAGCATAAATCATTTATGAGTGAGATCACTGCACCACAACAGCCACCTCCCCCGCCATGCTTCCCCACTCCCCTCACCACCCACACACACAACACATCCATAAACACACAGCCGTGTAGTAGAAAGTGAATCCAGACAGCTCATTTATGATACCACCTCTTTCTGCTACACCCACCATCATCATACTACGTCATACTGCAGGAAGCTCTACCTACAAATACTTAACATTAATTTAAATCAAGACTATATCATTACTTTACTCTCATCTTCAGGTTCCTATGATCCCAGTGCTGTGATTGTATCTTGAACCTTGTCTGACCACCTGCTCCGTAAGTGTCTGATCAGATTGTGTATTCCCAGGCCATTCCCAGGCCAATTCCCAAAGCCATTAAGGCACTTCACTCAGGGCTAAATGCAAAAATGACCTCCAACAATGCCCACTTTTCCCGATTTAGGTCAGTCATGACAGGGCTTTCAATAGCTCATAGCCCTCTGTCTTTAGTCTGTAAACATTAAGAAACACTCAAATGCATCCACACACAGACACTTATTCATGCAGCAAGTGTATGGGAAAATAGCGCTTATTCTATTGACACTTAAACACAAAAAAACACCTCTTGTGACGTAATGTGTTCAATTAGAAAGCAAGTTCTCTGACAAGCAGGTAGCAGTTAGCCTGTCTTCCCTGTCTTCCCTATCATCCCTTCTATATAAAGACCATCTTCCTGTAGCTTAGTCAGACTCTAAGAAGTAGTTGTTATCCCTTCACTGTGATTAAACCTCATCTGCATCAACAGTGTTGCACCAGTATTAAGGCTGTCAAGCTAATTTAGTTAAAAAGAGAAGGCCTGCTGTGGCTATACCTATTACTTTGGGAAATTAGATTTTAACAGTAGCTGCTAATAAGACTTGGTTCAAGGCTGGACCGAGAAGTAAAAGGATAAACTGAACATGTGTAATTGAGTGTTTTTGTTTTGTGAATAATAATATAATGAATCCTTGGAGGACAGTTTTCAATAACATAACCCAGAAGAAATTATGTAACAGCCATGCAGTTCCTATATACACACTGTGTGTAACATAAGGTACAGCTAATATTGATCTGTCATCCTATCAAAGAGCTAACTAATGCTGAATTAAACATCTCTCATGAACAGTTAACTATTTTGTTGTGAATGATGAGTCGTGATTCATGTAGCGCTGAACCAGTAGTAGGGAATTAATACCCTTTGTACAATTTTATAATAACACTTTCCCTTGCCCCCCATATGCAAAAGCATCCGAAGGGGCTGTACTGCGTAAAGGAATGTAGTAAATACCTGCCCAGAATGAAAAAAAGAGCACATTTAGTGTTAAATGCAACAACAATGCAGAGTAAATCCCTATACAAGACATTAAGTTACAATAAACTGTACAATACTGCAAGTCTGTTTTGTACCACTTTCTCTTCAGCTACGTTTCTGTTAACTCATACACTGTTGGTTACTTACATGCCAGACGTTTGTTGTGGTTGGTTGACCCAGTAGACGACATGATCCAGTGGATGTGGGACTGGTTGAAGAGAGTGTTTTGCCTTTGAGTGTGTGTGGATTTTTCTTGTCCCCTCCTGTCAAGGCTCCAGGACAGGATGCTGGTGTGTGTAGTGGCTGGTCATCTAGTCATTGCATGTCTTGACTTTGGCACCAGGACTATCAAAGACTATCTACTCTGCTATGCCTTTTTGCTGTATTTGCTGTCTCCCTCCTCCCCTTTCTGATCGCCTTTGCTGTTTTTTCTAGGTTTTCCCTTTCACTGCTTCACACTCTCATCTTGGCTGCCTCTCTACTCACAAACACACACACACACACACACACACACACACGCTGTCTTGCTCTCTCTGTCAGACAGGCTCGGTAGGGTTGTAAAGAGCTGTGCTGCTTAGGAACAGGGGGAGAGTGATAGTGGGCTACGGTATTGTGGCCTGTACCAACTGGTGACAACAAAGGGGTCAACAGGATCAGAAAGTGTATAGGCTTTTTACATATTATTTAGGACTATACCAGGATTAAATCCCTCATGATTCAACCATCAATGCTTTGCTTTATATTTTTATGTTCTTATTTGTTCACTTTGTTGTAGGAGGAAGGAATTAGAAGGAAAATTGGATAAGAGAAGAGGTACTGCATATTAATAAATCTCTCAGCATAACTATAAAGAAGATCAGAAATGTACATGACTGACTCTCACCATGCTATATGTTTTAAAATTATGTGATGTTGTGTTACATCATCTAATGTCATATTGAAGTAATTCATTGCTTGTCTGTGTTTGTTTATGCATTTATTCTATTATTTCTTTAACTTTTCTCTTTACTGGAACATTTTCTTATTAGGTATACTGTAGTCTCGCATTGTCAGACCTTCCTCCATAGCGCTGTGTAGGAGTGTCTGGCTAGTCCGCACAGCATTCTGGGATGGAAGAAAAACATGCACTGGTTTATTGGCATTTCTTTAAAGCAATCACAATCGTCATGGGCGGTGCTAGGCGCCGGACAGAGCCACGATGCCTCTGCAAAATAGCCTCTGGAAGGAACTTGTTTTGGTGGAACATGTGTATGTTCAAAAGTTGTTTTAGTCGGTTTCCTATATTAATCCCAGTAGGATTTATCCTGAATGCCTTTGCCAAATTTAATGTCAATCCATCCAATAGTTTTAAAGATATTTCAGTCTGGACCAAAGTGGTGGACGGACTGAACAACATTGCCAACCGTCGAAAGATACCACTAGCTAAAAACACTAGATCCTACACTTCCCATAATTTACCTCTTCCAGAGCCACAAAAGACATTATACATCTCTTTTCACAGGCTGAGTAGTCTCCATGATGAGTAAACTGATTGATGTGTAAAATCATGACAGTTCCCCTTTAACTGTTTACAAATCACGTATTATTCATTAATGGACTAATATAAGCCATAAATACATTTTGAGATCCCAGATTGTGGAAAATCCACTTGCTGGTGTAAATTCTCGTTTGTCTTTTTCTATCTAGCATTTTAATTAATTTGGAGGACCTGTCTAATGGACAGTCTAAGCACTTACCTTCTGGAAAAGAGCAGCAGAGCATCCACATAACTTGACCTTAATGATTTGATAACATTTACAGTAGGCATCATGGCTTATTAGAAAGTACGTCATTAGTTATGTATTAAGAGCAGCAAAAGGTCTCTCTGTCCCTGGAATTTCCACCCATCTGTACCATTAAGTAAGTTTGCAGACATTTGTGGTTTCATATAAAAATATTGAAAACTTCCATCAAAACCGATTGTTCTTGTTGCTTTGGAGGTTTCTTAATGCAAGTGTGAAGAACAGCATACATAAGGATGGACTAACATGTAATTAAGCACACACACACACGCACGCACGCACACACACGCATGCACAAACGCACGCACGCACGCACGCACGCACGCACGCACGCACGCACACACACTGTAACTGTCACACATTGGGGGTTAATAGGCACTTAGCAGCATGGAGTCTTGCAGGTCCTGACTCCCCCTTCCCATAATAAGAGGCTTCTAACAGCCAGTTACCTCACACTTCAGCTGGTAAAGGCTGCTCCAGTCTAACCACTAATGTCATGGAAATCTCATTGCAACCTACATAAGGAGATCAAGATATATAAAGGGAAATGATTCATGGCCTGTTCTGCTTCCATTCTGTGCTCATTTATAAACTGATATGACTATTGGCATGTGAGAAAGGTTCTCCCTGTCACTGCATAAGCCAACACCACTGTCGAGTACAAAGATTCCTCATCTTAACCTCATTGGTGAGTCAATATTGGCATCTGCTGGTGAAGTTTGTGTATTACACTTAAGCTCACACTAAAGGAGCACCTGCTGTGTCGTTAACTATACAAGCACAAGGATTCCCTCAACAAACACTTTTTTTTGCCTTTTCCTTAAGTGAAATGCCATAAGGAATCATTAATATGTGGTGTCCATATCAGGAAGCTCAAGTTCAGATGTGTTGTTATTTTGACTTTTGAATAACAGATCAAGTGTGTGATTTTGATTAGATGTATCTTTGGGAAATGAAACACAATCATAATCACATTTAAATTGTGTATTTCAGGTTTCAGATACGCCCAGGTTTAATTCATTCAGATAAACAAAAGGGGATTTCCAGTGACTTTTTCACAGTGTTATTGTTGAGTTGTGCATGAGTGTGTGTGCATGTGTGTGCGTGTGTTGCTCTTTCAGCTCTATCAGTGCTGGCTTCCTCTTTGAAACTGTGTTGTCTCAATTTTCTGCAGCATAGTCTCTGATGTGGCTTGTGAGTCATACTGTGGTAAATATACACATTTGCGCATGCATACACACATAAGGACCGACTCACAGACACATGTGTTCACATCTACACAAACACACTAGTCATGGTCACTATAGTAAGTATTCCCTTTGCCTTCATGTTACTCTTTGGTTAAGCAATACACAGTAAGCCTGCTGACATAAGCTGCTGGATTTTGTCTGGTAAACAACACACAGCTAAGCCTCACTGACAATAAAAGTTCACATCTTTACTTCACATCTTCACAGCCGCACCAGACAGAGAAGTCAAAGCAGTCAAACTTTATTAAAAATATCACATTGTGCTGTATGGGGATATTCTGGGGGTCACCATGGCAACAGACATTCAAGTGCCAAATGCATGAATGTGCACACCTGCCTGCCAGTGTTCCAACTTGTGCCTCTAAGCCTCCAGTATATGGAGTATATAGGTGCTGTTTGCTAAGTGTGGCAGGACGGAGCGGCGACAGTAGCAATGCCTTTGTTCTCAGAGAATGGAGCACACAGCTCTGTCAAGGTGTTAATTAGCAATTGTGAGACAAGAAAGTTGTGAGGATGCTTGCTTCAGCTGTGAGATGCATAACCTTTTGCGTGAAACAGAGCTTTGTCTTGCCAAACTTTGTATTGAATGCAACATCATCGAGTGACAGCTTCTTTAAAAGCAGCAATGCTTTATGCCACAACCACCACATTCAATTCTCTCTGTTACAGTATATGTACCTGTTATGTCATTCAGCACCCAGCTCAGTAAAACATGTCACGTCTCAGTTATGTGTGTCGTCTCTCTGCTCTGTCTGGATATGTATGTTGTACTTCACTCAATACGCTCTGAAATTTGAAATAGTCACAGCTCTTTAACTGTGTTATGCGTCTCTGCAGACAAGCTGTGAAAAAGTGCACTTTTGAGTTAACGTGATGTTTTGTAATGTCAGTTTTGCAAGTGTGTGCAGTGTTTCTCAGTGGCTAAATGAGATCTAGTGACTCATGTGGAGAAAACAGGTTGCCTAAACTAGGGGACTCACAGTATCGATTTGACTCGTCGTCATGCTGAGCTGTGATACACCGTGCCATTGATATACAGCAGCAAACTAAGTATTTTCTTGTGGATATTAGTCATTGTCAGATGAAGAAAAAGCAAACCACACAGTAAAATGGTTTAGGTGACCTGTAAATATAAAGGTCAACTATATTTTGTTTTTTTTTCGTCTGTGAAAATGTCAGATCATGTGGGTGTGATATTATGTATTTTGTGAGTCTAAACAACAAAAACCACAGCATATTTAATTGTAGAAAGGCATTTCGTTTTACTTATGTAACAGTGATTAAATCTTTGAATGCTACCATGAAGCAATTTCCCCGAAAATATTTGAATCTATTTATCAACATACTAATGAGAACTTGTAGGAGGATTTTTGGGTGGTAGTGGTACTGTAATACAAATTTGAAAAGGGTGTCAATGTGTCACACACTTTGCAAATGGCTCTATTATTTCTGTCTCCCCGGGGTTTGTGTAATAGTTCATGTTTGAAAATAAAATACAATATGAATGTGTGTGTGTGTGTGTGTGTGTGTGTGTGTGTGTGTGTGTGTGTGTGCCTGCCTGAATATATGCATGAGTATGTGAGTCACGCACCACTATCCAGCCCCCTGGGCTTCGAGTTCTGATGCCCATCTTTCAGCTCCTCTACTGCACACTGAACCCAGTGAACCTTCTGCTGTTTACGCTCTCCCCCTCCTCCTGCTCGCTCTGTCTCTATTTATCTCACTCACACACTCTCATGCTCATCTATTCTCCCTTCGTCTCTCTCTTACTTTCTCCCTCCAGCTCCTTACAGTACATCTCTCTTTCTCACGCACTCACGCTCTCTTAGTCTTTTCTCTCGCAACCCTACCTGTGCCTCTCTTTATAACTGCTTCTGTGTATCTACCTCTGCAGATCAAGACACATTCAGACTCAGACAGTCAAGGTTCAGACAGACACTCAGAGTCTCTTTGTGTTATGGTTGTCTCTTTCACTATGTATATGTGTGGCCATAGAAAGAGACAGACAGAAGAGCGGAGGTGACGGCAGGAGGAGTAGAATGAAAGATGCGATGAAGATGAGATGAAACTGAAGGTGGATTCACCATAGACTTCATCCTCATTCCCAACCTCCACCTTATCCTCACTGCCGTCTTCCTCCTCCACATCATTAGCATCATCAGGTTGCAAAAAGTCGAACAGCTGCTGTGTCGTCAGCCCTCTGCTGCCCACACCGAGCCCCTTCTGTCAGTTTCAACATTCTCCAACAGCATACTGCTAACAATGTGGCTCTTTTAATCTGTTTGAGTGCGTGTCTGTGTCAGCAAATCTCCTTTTTTTCATGAATGAGGACATGTGTGTAGGCATGTGCCTGGGATAGGAAGGGAGAAAGGTAGGAGCAGGGGGGGGGGGGGCTCTTTCAGGAAGTGTAAAGCGCCGTTTTGAGTCTCTGGCTGATGTAACTTTACCCCCCCACCAAAGAAAAACAGCACGTCATCTTTGGCCCCAGAGTTCTGAATTGCTTTACTTGCACTTCTCCAGCTCATTGTGGAACTGAAACGCCCTATTAATAATCCTGGTTTAATGTGAGTTGAGTGTGAGTGAGTGAGAGAGTGTGCGTGTTGGACACAGGTTGAAAGTCCATTGAGCTGTGTAGAGTAGGTAAGCGGAATGTGCATCACATGGCATGCACCTCAAAAGAGCGGCAGTCTCTCTGCGTGTGGGTTTGCATGTGTATTTGAAAGTGTGTGAATGTGTGCAGGGTACAGTATGTAGCATGTGCACCCATGTGTGTGTGTGTGTGTGTGTGTGTGTGTGTGTGTGTGTGTGTGTGTGTGAAGATGCTTACAGAGTGTGAGATTGCTATAATGGGAATTATGCACTCGCCCCAAGACCCATCCACCTCACATGCTTCAATCATGTATTAAAACAACATGCTTGTCGCTTTCGCACATGCCTGTTGCTCGGTCATAAATTATGCTTGTTTCTTGGTCTTAAATAAGCTAATCAACGGAACTGATTCCACTTTTTTTTCATGCTGTCATGCCTTTTCTCGATGCAACAGAGCAGCCTTATTTAGCAGCGTTTCTTCACTCGGTGGCACACGTTGGGAACCCCAGGCCTGGTCACGGATAACACAGATACACTGTAAACGGCTAATCGGGTATCAAACCAGCGGAGAAGAAAAAGCCCCTCCACTCTGTGTCTCATTCATTATTCACAGCCAGCAAATGAAGTTGGTACAGTGGGAGCAATCAATTATATATGAGAAAAGGTAGGAGGAGATAGAGAGAGTGAGATGAAGGGGATAGAGCGAGGCCTACCTTGCATGCAGCTGAGCTTTAGCATGTCAATGAACAGTGCATGCACAGAGCTACTCAGGAAATGGACTCTTGAGGCCCAGAATTCTGTGTGCATACACCTTTCACACCACACCAATAGCATTCATTTGATAATGACTCAGTATGCTAACTTTGTAGTCCCTTGGCTCACTTGTGTGTGCACTTGTGCTTCTCTATGGTTCGCTGTGCTGACAGTCATAGCGAAACTGCATTGGGTCTTTTCACAAAATGTCGAGCAACAGTCATAGCGTCCCCTCAGTATCTTACAGCTTGTTCCGAAACCAGGAAATAAAATTGGTCCAGATGCAGCATTGCAGAATTACTTCACATATCTTCTGTGATTGAGTTACATTGGCCTGTTGTCTGTCCTAATCAATTTTAGTAACTACAGTATATGTTAGACACACTAGACCACTCAGGAAAGTTAGTAATGATTCCAGCAATTAAGAATACCATTAACACACAAATGGCTTTTTTCATTGCCATCCTTGTGGTTGATTGGACCTTTTTTTAGCCATTTCTATTTGTTAGTACTTGTTCCTTTCAATACTATATTATTTCTCATTCAGTGATTTTATTATCTTGTTGAAACTAAGAGTAAAGCATTAGCTTTGATCACGTTTAAATTTTGGGACTTTCCTAGACAATGAAGCGACCCATAACCTCAAGTTGATGTTCATCTTCTTCTGTGCCAGTGAGCCATAGAGGCAGTTTCACAACTCCAACCTGTGGCACTTATACATCCATTTGCATTAGTTGTGGGGCCGTCCCTTGCATGCACACACATTAGAGGTAGTAGAGAGGTCACTTTTGTCTGTGCTTTCTCTGCAGCTGTCCATGGGTTTATATGCAGCAGTTTTATTATGAGCCCCCATTATTGTGTCTGGAAAGATTAACTATGAAGATGCAAAGTGTCGGTTGGAAAATCTGTATCAATCTCTGTGTCACCTCACTTTTCATTAAATGTCAGATATTGGCTTATGGAAACTGCTCTATTTGTGCCGTCTGTATTTGTGTGTGTGTGTGTGTGTGTGTGTGTGTGTGTGTGTGTGTGGGCAGAGAGGCTGTTTGATGTGAGTCAGATCCAAACCCAGGCTGGTTTCTCTCACATGTGTGTGGGACGCATCCAGATGGCTCCACAGGACTGCACAAATGTCACTCTGATAATGAGACAACAGGGCTTGTTGAAATACAGGTAGCAGGGCTGTGGTGCATGGTTTTACACACACAGACACACACACACATACAGATGGAAAGATGAGGAGATAGAAAGGAAAAGAAAGAGGGAGGCTGCCCTGAATGCAAGAACAAAAACAAATATAACATATGACAAACCCAATGAAATGAATATGAATATATATATGAATATAAAGAAAATATAGTCTGATCATGTTCAACATGTTCATGTGCCATGTTCCTGAAGATGATATGATCCACAGAGAAATGTCTGTATCGCCAAGGCTGATTATCGACCTCAGTAGGGTTATCTGCAAGAAATGATGAATGCAATAATATTTGTCCACTGACCTGTGCTAAATGACAACTTCACCTCCGTCCCTCTCCAGTCTTTGGGGGTCATCACAGGTCGCCGGCTCAGTTGCCATGGGAACAGGAGACATAAAGGAAAATTCTCCTGAGCACTAAACTGTGACACCTTATGCCGTCTCCGACAGACTCGGTTGAGTTGCACATCATGTGTGAAAGCAGGAGTGAGAAGTTGTTGTTTATTTAATTTTCTTACGAGTCACAAGAGTGTCAACCCCGCTCTTTTTTTTGCACTCTCTCTTTCTCTTTTTCTCTCCAGCATAAAAAAACTAATTTTCACACATAAGCCTTGTGGACATTTGCTCGCACATATTTTCTTTGTCTGTATCACTCCACTCAGTAGTTCTCTCACACAATGTATTCCTGTTATTTTGAACAGCAAAGCACAGGTGCAACCCTGTCTGTGTGTGTAAGTGAGATAGTGTCTGTTATCCCATCTCTCTGACTGCTGTGACCTAATGTAAATATTGCACCTACATTGTCAACCCTCCAACAGCTCTGTCAGCCTCATGAGGTTACTGCACCTGTTTGTCTAACACGCACAACAAACACACTTTATATATATCAGCACACAGTTGCAAATACTAATCCACTGACACCATTATGATTCAAGGCTCATGGTATGTGTGTGTTCAGTATGTGTGTGTGTGTGTGTGTGTGTGTGTGTGTGTGTGTGTGTGTGTGTGTGTGTGTGTGTGTGTGTGTGTGTGTGTGTGTGGTTGGGGTTGCTGCTGTATCAAAAATTTCCTCTGGGGTGATCTGTTATAGTGACAGGGCAGCAAGTATTTTTAGCCAGTGAGAAAGGACAAATAATGAAGCAGGAAAGACAGAGGGAGACAACAAGGGTACGAGTAAGGGAGAGAGGGGGAGGGAGGGACAGAGAGAGATATAGATAGATATAGATAGAAAGAGAGAGAGAGAGAGAGAGAGAGAGAGAGAGAGAGAGAGAGAGAGAGAGAGAGAGAGAGAATGAGAGAAATGGGGGGAGTGAAATCTGAGGGTAAACCAACACCACCTGGATGTTGCTGACTTGCTGCTCTTCTGTTTAGAGCAAAGTCTATATACATCATATTACACACTCACATACCCGCACCTCATGGTCATGCACACACACGCACACACACACTTAAACACGTGCATAAATACAGATGATGTTGACAGTTCACATGCTGCCAAGAAAAAGTTTATTGAAACATTTCTATTGGCTATAAGAACATTTTACTCACCAGTAATTGCTGAAATCTGGGAACATGGTAATATTGCTGCAGCAAAGTCAGATGGCGCAAGAAACACGACTGGTCAGACGATCAGTTAAACAAGAAGAACAACGGAAAGTAAACAAATACAAAATAATCACACATTATACATAAAAAAGTATGCTAGGTCAAAGTTGGCCTGTAAACTGTGACACATTATGACTCAGGCTAAAACAATTAGTTGATTAATCTATTATTTGCCAGAAAAAATTTCATTCTTTTTTGAAAATCGATTAATTGCGGTAGTCATTTTTCAAGCAAAAGTAGTAAAAATATGCTACACAGTACTCTGGTTTGGGGTTTTCCAGTGTGGGGACTTTTCTTTGTCATATATAGATATAGATAGTAAACTGAATATCTTTGAGTTTGGACGGTTGGGCGGACAAAAATAAATATTTGAAGATGTCACTTTGGGCTTTTGGAAATTGTATTAAATTGTATTGTATAATATTTTTCACAACTTGTTTTACATTTCATGCAGTGAATAAGAAAAAAAAAAATTTATCAATATTGAAAATAATCGTTACCTGCATCCCTATTTACAAATTATTTTCCAAAAAGTTGATAAAATATTACATCTGGGGTTTGTTTGTCTGATCATCTGACTTCTCGTTTCTTGCCATGTCTGACTTCTGTGAACAAGTGTCACTAGCATTTACTCACAAGAACAAATGAGGAGTGAAATAATACAACTAAAAGTACAGAAAGAGATAGACTTCTTCTTTTTACTTCTCCTTTTTCTCAATGGATTTCTTAGAGTAAGACTTTGGTTTTGGCTTCCATTGTCACTGCAGCAGGCAGCTTTGGCCTTAACCTCAGTGGCGGGTAAAACAACATAAATTGCTCAGAGTGCTGGACGCGACATTTTGGTTTGCACATGCAAGTCGTGAGGCCTCTGTATAGCACAATGTCCTCTCTCTCTCTCTCTTCTCTCTCTCTCTCTCTCTCTCTCTCTCTCTCACACACACACACACACACACACACACACACACACACACACACACACTTCCTCTCTCTCTCACTGGTTGTTCCCTGAGTCAGCACTCTGCCTCAGCTCCAGTTTCTCTACCCCGGCCTGCCTCTGCCCGCCTGCCTGCAGGACACTATTAGGACATCAGTGTGTGTGAGAGTGAATGTGTGCGTGCCTTTGTGGGAGAGAGCTACTGTTGCATTTACGCGGTCAGGTCCTTTCACCATCTTATGCAATACGATATTTTTCACTTTGCGAGTAACCCTGGATATTTCTGTCTGCTCCACCGAATCAGCTATTGTACCAGTGCACCATAAAAGATGCACGTCTCCTCTCGCTTTCCTCTCGCTCTTCCAAAACACTCCCAATGGGCTTTCATGTTGTAGTGAGTGTGTAACGTGTGTGTGTGTGTGTGTGTGTGTGTGTGTGTGTGTGTGTGTGTGTGTGTGTGTGTGTGTGTGTGTGTGTGCTGGATACTACTAGTTCTCCTTACATGGCCCAAAAATAGCAAACTGAAGAGGTGTGAAGTAAAAAAGGAAAGGACACTTTAGTAAAGGAGTAACTGACATGGGGTGAGTCACTTTCACACACACACACACACACACACACACACACACACACACACACACACACACACACACACACACACACAGGTTTGTGGCACTATCTTTGTGGGGACCCGTCATTGACATAATGCATTCCCTAGCCCCTTACCCTAACCTTAACCACAGTATATACAGAGGCACATACTACACACACACACACACACACAAACACACACACAGACACACACAAGAAGATGATAAATTGTCTCAGGGGCCTTGTCACTGCTGAGTGTGTGTAAGCAGGAATCACGGGTTTGTGTCTCGCTGCCATGTGTTTGGCTCTCTTTCTCAGTTTGTGTGGTTCCATTTGTCCTCACAAATTACAGTCAAAGAGTCCCCTCTTTGGTTTGAGGTACTTCTACATAGTCACTGTGCCTTCATAAGCTCAGTTAACCTTTTTCTCAATAGATTAGAGTCCTCCATCAGCCTTTTGAGTTTTGAGAGCTCTGTGGGCCAGTGTAGATTCTAAAACTGTAATATGGAGAGGTGCTGAATATCTCCGAGTACCCGATTTAAGGGTCAACAACAGGGTCAGGTTTCACTCAGAGAGACCCTGACACCTCTTCTGTTCATCATTAGCGTATAAAGTTGTGTTTGACTGTGTGATGGCCCCTGACTGATCAGTCTATTGGCATGTGTGCTTTTCGTGTTTATGTTCTTGAAAGTCCCTGATGGTCACTTTCACACACACCATGTGACACCCGGCATCACACTATCCACATATTTACTCACTGGCTGTACATCAATGACACTATAATTGTTAACTGATAAATAATTGTTTTTGTTGACTTACTCAAAATATATTGAAGCCATGTCTCCTAAAAATGACGTTCCCATACAACTAAACTGCATTCTCAATTACATTTCGAGGGAAACATATTATGTCCCTGATTAAATTAGTTTTTGATGTCTCACAAATACATTTGTAATCAAAGTGTGCATAGGGAGGAGGTCGGGGTGGATGTATGTGTCAAAGTAGCCTAACACAGGACTTTCCATCACCAAGGAGACCATTGTCCGTGTCCCGCGTCAACTTTGACTTATTTTAACTTACATACGTAACTGAGGAAGGGGGGGGTGGGGTGCGGTCCTGTGTCTTTGTTGTGTATTGGTAAAGTGATTTGTCATTACTGCCTGACTGAATCAGCAGTATCATTAATAACCTGAAGAAACACAAAAACTAGGGTCATTTGTTTTCCACAACTCTCATTTTTGATCGTAAACAAATTTTCACTCAGCGAACAGAGTAATGTTTTTTCCGACTCCTTTTTACATCGGTGTTTATAGGATGTTGTAGTGTGAATGCAGAAGTGAGAATGGGAGAGAGAGAAGGAGAGAGGAAATGATACTTAAGACGTTCAGCCTGTGCAGCACCTAATGATCACAAGAGCAAAAGATACACGCACGCATATGAAAACTCATGCATGCACAACATGTGATCTCTTGATTAGTGCTGTAGTCACACCCTCCCACTCTCTCTGCTTGTTTGATCACAATCTGCCTCCTACTCCTGGGCTCCAATTAAACAGAAACTTTCAAAAGATAATGCTTGCTCGACATGAAATCAGTGATGACCTTTGTTGAAATAACTTTAAGGTCCGATATGTAATATATTTACTGTAATAAATTCAAAAATGACCCCAATGCGTCATCAGATATTAAAAGTGCTCTAAGTAAGTGATTTGTTTTTTAGGCTACAACATTTTTTGTCACATACAGCAAACATCTCCTCACTATCCGTTTGTTTTTGTTGCCATTTGTGGAGCCTGGGCTGTCTTCAGAGACTGCGTTTCTTTACAGCGTGTTCAGGGGACAGGCTGCTAGCGGATAGTGAGGAGATGTTTGCTGTATGTGAAGAAAAATGTTGTAGCCTAAACAACGTGTCACATCACTTAGAGAACCTTTAAGGAAACATGCTAAGTTGAAATAGTATCTTTTCTGACAACAATGCCAATGCCAGTTTTCCTTTTGAAATTTCTGTTCCGTGACGGAATTTCTGTTTGTGTTTTGGCCTGTGAGTTGTTATCAACTACCAACTTTGACAGCCAGACCGGGTTGCCAGATCTACCTGTAAAAACGTAAACCCAGCACACTGCAGCTGTAACGTTAAGACAGCCATGAAATCAGCAAACAAACAAACAGGATCAACGGAGATAGATTCTACTCAACTGTCAGTACACGATCCGTTCTGCCTGCACGATCCGTTCTGCACATGCGCAAGATATTACTGTTTACGACCTGCACGATCTGTTCCACGCTAGCCTATGGCTAGCCTCCACCGGGAAGCTAACGTTAGTTTAGCTAACAGCTAATTCGGCTAACCGCTAGCTGACAGCTAGATTCAGTCTAAAATGACGTTAAGTCAAACTTAATGGGAGAAGGAGACTACAGCTAAATTAAGACTTTACAGTAATAATAATAAAGACAAATATTGAGTGATTGTATTTTAAATGAGCACAAGTAAAGTAGAACTGACGTAACAGCTGTTACATATGTTAACGTTTATTTTTACGTTTTATTTTGAGGGTCTTTTAAAGTTATTACATGCTGTCTCAGCTAGCGCTTAGCCGAATTAGCTGTTAGCTAAACTAACGTTAGCTTGGCTGTCGACCGGAAGCGTGGAACAGATCGTGCAGCGTCGCAAATCCTCGTACAACAGCGCATGCGCGAACATTTTGCGCATGTGCAGAACAGATCGCACATGTGCAGAACAAATCGTGCAGGCAGAACGGATCGTGTACCGACATCAACCTAAAAAAAAACGGCATGTTTCTAACAGTTGCGTGACCAGACACGTACCAAACTAAATATTGGAGATGTATTTGAAAGATGGAGACAGCTTAGAGCCCAACAGGACGCCGAGTTGGCTAATTTCCTCCTGAACAGGTTAGCATTAGCATAGGGGCTAATTTATCACGGCTATAAGGGATAGGCATTTTATTTAATTTCAACATTAGTGTACTCACATTGAATTATATAGCTAGAGTACCTGAGTTGGTTACTCGCAAAAACAATTGAGACATAGCCAGTAAAGTGATCCCGACTGGTCCTGGCTAACGCCGTGATGCTAACCCTGCTAACTGCTAACATTACCGGAGGACCAGGAAAGCGGGCCATGGCTGTTTACAATGTGTAGCCTGTTCAGTGGCCGCAGCCGACAACGGTGAGTTATTTTAAGTCAAAAGAGGGAGGCTGTTAATCGGGAAGACCGTGAGTTTGCAGTGTATCTAGCGATCGGGACCTGAATTCTAAGCAAATAAAGTGTGTTCAGTCGGGTGGAGAGGATGGCAAGGTAGTGGTATTTTTAGCGGTTCCTACTGTAGCTAATTCTAAGCCGAGGAAGTGTCTGTCCTTCGGGTGGAGAGGACGGCGAGGTTGTTGCGTTTTTAGTGGTTCCTACCGTAATTCTAAGCCGAAAAAGTGTGTCTGTCAGTTGGTTACAGAGCTCTGCGTGAGGACAGGCTTTTATGTCAATATAGCCAGCATTTAACATTAGCTACTCTGCTGTGCTGTGAAGTAATGTCCTATGTAAGACAAGCGTCTAGCAACATTGTTATGGATGCTGCGATGCTGGCATCCTCCGTGAACTTCGAGTCTGAGGAGGAGGGGGCGGGGGCGGGGGAGACGACTCTCTCCAGTATTTTGAATTTGTGCTGCAGTTACTATTTTAAACACTAGCTGTCAGTATTACATATTGCACCTTTAAGACAATAAAACATTTTTATGTTCAGTGAAAATGTTTGTCTGACAGGACAAAAATGTATATCTTTAAGCATGGAAAAGTATCTACAGTATAGACATTGAAAGCATGTGTTTGAGATGACTCAAAGTCTTAAGACATAATAGCTTACAATAGCTCTGACTATTACCAGGCTGATTAAAAGAGAATATGATTTGATCTGATCTATGAAGGTTATTTTAAGGCACTCATGAAGCTGTGACACTTGTATTTGTATGAAATGGCTTATCTTATCTTTATTTTTAGAGTTACCCAACTGACACAAAAATGAAATAAAGTAATACAAATATGAGAAAATTTAAACCTGGTTGTTATTTTTTCAGGGGTAAGTGGCATAACCCTTACATAATATATCAGTTTGGGTTTCAGGCTTCCGTATCCACAATTGATTATATTGATTTATGGTCAACAGCATGTAATGTACCCAAAACTTAATTCATTATTTTTAAGAAGAAAAACATAAAAAACTAAAAGAAAAATTGTTATATGTATGACTTCTTGGCAGCTGCTTTATGTGCAATGTTTTACATACTTTTGATCAAGTATTTATACCCAGGATTCTCAGGTTACATTTGCCATGAAAAAAAGGGTGATAAAATGACTTAACTGTAGGTCATGGATTCCAACACACTTTGACATTGTAGTGTAAAGAGATCCCAGCTCTGTAAGCTGCTCATGTGGCCTGTCCTGACACTTCCAACTCTGGACCTGAGTCAAACGTTTTGCCCATGACAAAGGGAAAAGGATGTTGTAGTTGCCCAGTTGTTTAAGGCGTCAAAGTAAATATTTGTCAGCGAGTTAAAAACTTGAGATGAGAGTGCAGTTTAGTTCATGCAAGGTTGGATATGATTTAACTCTAATAAACAATTTAATAATGAATCTAATAGAAAACCATAGTTGTTCAAAATGTTATGACAATTATTTAAGCCTCCCTCGAGGGTTTATGTCAGGTCATGTGTGTTGGGAACTGGGGCGTGCAGTACAGTAAAAAGAGCATATGACTGATTGCTACATGCACACAGGACATTCCCATACCTCACAGTGGTTTCACAATAAGATGTGCGAGTAGTCTTTTGTGGTTTCAGCTTGAAAAAAAAAAAGCACATGATGCCACTGCACGCATACCATGACCAAATGATTAAGCTAAAAAAAGATGAATGTGATGAAAATCCTCAATGTGTCAGATTTGACCAGCAGGTATTACACTTCACCTACTGTAACGTGTCAATACTTAGTGATTATGTCACTCTCACCTACTGTACTGTGTGCCTGGTAAGCACACCTTTCCCATCATCCCTGTGGGCTGCGATTGGCTGAAGGGCTAAGAGGCTGAGGTGTTGCAGCAAATAGCACGAGTCGTGGGCTGGTCCTTTCTGCAACTCGAGGGAGGTTAATGAGTGAAGCTGCTGGGCTATCAGCCAGACATGAGCAGCAATGCTAAGGCTCCCACAATGAGCCTGACTGTATTACCACTGAGCTCTGTCTAATTATACACTCCCAGAGAGAGAGAGAGAGAGAGAGAGAGAGAGAGAGAGAGAGAGAGAGAGAGAGAGAGCAAGAGAGAGCATATTAGGTATGGGGAAAGAAAAAGTTATCAAGTGTCACTGTGTGTCAGAGAGACTTACTCAGAGGGATGAGTGTAGATTGAAGTTGTAAGGGTGAGATAGAAGGTGTGTGTCAGTTAGAGCGAAGGAGAGAGAGGAGGAGGGAGAGATCAAGCAAGCTGGGGAGAGAGAAAGAGAGCACACTCACGGGGAGATAGAGGGAGAGAGAGCAAAGAGGCGTTTAGAGAGTGAGAAGGAGGAGAGGCAGGAATAGGATGAAGGGAGGGGAGGCTGAGCAGTAGAAAGGAGGTAGAGACTCGCAGTCTCAAAACTGGATATTCCTACGTGCCTGCTGCTGCCCGATCCAATGAGTAAACTCTCTGCTATCTGCTACGCAAAGGCACCCGGCGAGGTATGTGACCACACAGCTTCCTCTTCTGTGTGTGTGTGTGTGTGTGTGTGTGTACGTGTGTGTAGGAGAGAGGGAGCGCAGGTGTGTAAGGAACTTTGAATGAAGGGATACACACGCCATGCTGTGTGTTTGAATGCTGCTCTGAGATAACAGGTTCAAGAGTTTCTGTAGGTATATGTCATCCTGAGAATGAGCTGGGTTAATTATAGGGAAAAGTGTGTGTGTGTGTGTGTGTGTGTGTGTGTGTGTGTGTGTGTGTGTGTGTGTGGTGTGTGTGTGTGTGTGTGTGTGTGTGTGTGTGTGTGTGTGTGTGTGTGTGTGTGTGTGAATGGACGTATAATGTAGATCAGCACCTGTGTGTGGGGTGTTTGTGTGAGTGAAAGGGCTTAACAGAGAGAGTGTGAACAAGAGGGAGAGTGTGACAGATCCAGAGACAAGATGTATGTGAAAGACAGATACAGACACACAGAAGACAGAGAGAGAGAGAGAAAGAGAGAGTGAGAGAGGTGGAGGTTCATCACTCATCATGACGACAGATCAGGACTTTTAAAATTAGAGCAGTGGGCTTAAATAGCCCTGGTCCAGAGATAGCCAGGGGCCCTGGAGGAGCCCGCTTAAACTGGGAGGGACGAATATGAAATTGGTGAGGGTGGGGTTAGTTGAGCCTGGGAAAATTTGGAAAGAGATGGAATGAGGGAGAGGGAGGAGAGAGAAAATAGGAGGTACAGATGTTGAGGACAAATCTGGGAAATATCTGATGGGCAGGTGTGGGTGCACCAGGCATCTGTAATCTAACATTAGAAAATATGCACTGAAATAACTTGAGTGACCTTTAATTTTTTATATACAACTTTACAACACCAATTGGTCTAAAGGACTAAATGTTTCTGTTTCTGCATCCCTAAGTTGGGAACACAAAGCTATGTTTGTGGTTCTGTTACCGACTCCACTTAAAGCCCTCCTCCTTTCTCGCCAATCTTGATGGAGAAATATTACGCCATTGTGCACGATTATGATTTCTGTATGTCTATTTCTGCTACAGCACTCGCTGCCCTTCTGCTGCAGTGATACCCCATATGCTGCATATAGGAACATTTCACAGGTTCAAACAGTTCTCAGCTATAGATGTCTTTCAAGCGAGACGTACAACATTTGTCACTGCTGACTTAATTCACTTATTTCAATTACAAGGACAATCTGCTGGAGTGTACAGGAAGTCTTATGTCACTGAGAGATTGCTTCAAGAAATTCTCGTTTTGAGTGCACAATTACAAAGTGTGCCTCATATTCAAAGGACCAATTTTTGCTGGTCGTTTCTGGTGTTGGATTCGTCATTATCAAAAAAGGACTCCGTGGTGTATCAGAGTTTGTGCCAAGGTGGGGCTCTAGCTGTAGTCAGGTGGCTTCAAAACCCAGATCTCCTGTGTTTAATATGTGTTTTATAGCAACTTACTAATATGAACCTGTAGATGTGTTTTATGACTCTGGCTATGTACCAAAGAAGTGTCCTGATAAAGGATGTAAAGATGATGAAGAGAAACTGAATGTAGGAATGTTTCTATCTCTCGTGGGAAACAGAAATACAACTGGTCTCTGTGGACTGAATGAAAAATACAGCATGTTCTTCCATCACATGTTTCTTAGAGTACTGTCACCCTGAAGAGCAGAACAGGCCTCTTGTGGAAGAAGGTTGAGTGGCTGCTGGCCCTTTAAGAGGTCTATTTTTACAGGGGCACACTCATGCATGGAGCGACGCACACAGAGGAGGCAGTGGCACACAGAGACTATTTGCTCCGCCTTACTTCTATGACTCCACACAACACATCCTATAGGACCATAACCCTGTGCTTGATTGGCTGAGCGAGATTCGTAAAACTTGTTTAGCCCATAGAGGGGCATGTGTTTTTTCAACGCAAGCTCAAACACGAAAATCATCAAAATTGTAAGTTACGAGGTTCGCGCCCGACAAGGAGATTCAGTCCCTTTCAAGTGGATCTCTCTGAAGTCTAAAAGTGATAATGAGTGGGAGCTTGCAATAAAGACACCCTTATACACACTGTACATAAATGTGCCAACGTTCCCACATACTTGTTTTGATATGCAGATAGCTATGAAAGAAATCTGAAAACATTCATGCCCCCTTCTTACAAACACATAATACACTTAGTTTACTTACACCCACACACTCCTCGAAAGAAAACACAGAAATGGGCACATTTTAGAACATTTTTACACAAACACACATCCTCGCACTTAGATATGTGCATTGTGCTGTACACCCACATAAAAGAAATTACTTATACATCCTCAATATCTGGACCTAAAATAATCTTCTCCTTATGCAATCTGCATGTTATATAATACATGCCTGTCATTATCACAGCGCTCCTTCACGCCCTGCTGTGCCTCTCCACCTACAGCACCACACAGACAGGCAGGCAGACACACACACACACACACACACACACACACACACACACACACACACACACACACACACACACACACACACTCACACACACACATACATACTGCACCTTGTGTTGACAGTCATATACTCTACTCTAGCACCCTCACCCACGTTGAGTGTGTGCTCTCAAACAGCCAGCCAGTTGAGTGAAAGGGAAAGACAGAGAGTGGGTGGGTCGGGGGGACCGAAAGTGAAAGAGACAAAGAGGGAAAACTTAGAGAGGGAAGTGTACATTCAGGCAGAGACTACACATTTGCATGATTTTATGAATTTGTGCATGTGTGTGTGATTTTTAGGGTTGTATGTGTGTTTGCTCTGCCAAAACTCCCCTTTCACCCATTGAAACTGTGGGCGCAGCAGTTTAGCAGGTATTTGAGGCTACATAACCCCACATAACCTTATTTGTGTTCTCATTTTCTTTACCACACTGTTCCTCAGGCTCAGATACCAGGGAACACACGCATGTCTTGCATGTCATCCTCTCACAGAATGGAAAGGGAATCAAACCCCTGTCCTTGCTGTTCAGCTACATTTCTGAAAACAGTGCTGCAACGTAAGCTCGCACTATACTTCATTTAATCAATGTATATGAAAAGTGCAGCTCACATGATTTTTTTTAATCATTCTAAAGGTACTGACTAATCAAGCAATGTGTGTATATCTGCTACGTGTCAACACAGGCATATAGGGCACTACATCCAAAATGAACTTGCTTTACTTCAAGTCATTTAGAAAACAGTATAACAACTCAGTTGTATTGCACAAATCTCTCCTAAGGTACGTGCTAATCATGAAGTAGTTCTGTGTTTAGGGCACTTTTGAATTGGTCAAGGGGACCTCCATGCCCACTGTTCCCAGATCAGCACTCTTACAGTTGAAGGGTATGAGAACTGGCCTGGGAGCTCAGCAGAGGAGCCAGGAGTGTGATGAATAATCCAAAACAGAGGCAGGTGTTTGAATACAGTTGACACCGTGCCAGACTACTTTAAGGTGACAGACACACCTGTCGGGGAGGGTGTCCCACAAGAAGGAAGTGGTATATCAGTGGTATATTCAGACCCACATACGGGGTGGGAATGTGCGTGTGTGTGCAATTGCAAACATGCGTACGCAATCTGTCAGTTACCGGAGTCTTTTCTTCGCTCTTTGTCGATCGTTTTCTTTGGCCCTGACTCGCTAAACCTTGTGTATGACCAAGCAGTATGTTCTCCTCCTCCTCCACTCCTCCTATTCATCTACAATAGGGGTCAACAACCTTTCAACCCTGCCTCCCACCACTTAACACCCACAGCTTTTCAGCCAGGCCTGCCTCTCTGCCTGCTGGAAGCCCAGTAGATCAGAAAAATCTGCTCCCTCGTACAGACAGACGTGCACGAGCATAATATATTGCAAAGTATCGGTTTTGGTATCACTGTACAGAAAGTGTAACATCTGAGACATCCTGTAGCCTTCAGCATCAATAGTGTCCTGAACGCCTGTCCTGAAGTTGTGTATTACCTTCCCTATCCTTGCTTCCCTATTCATTTCTTTCTTTTTTCTATCCTTCGCAGCAAAAAAATCACTCCGCAAAACATCTTTCTCTAATTTAATTTGGCTTCTTTTTTTTGTAATTATTAGCAGAGATTGCCAAATAGCTGTGTGATAAAGGTTCTCTCTCAAGTGGGACTCTCCCTATTTTCGTTTTGAAAACAAGCATTAAGCCCACTCAATCCTATTTCAATATAATTTGCAGCACCCTCTATAACAAACAGCATAAGCCATGTGTTGAGTAAATGGCTGTGACCGTGTGTGGCTGGGCAGCAGATTTGTTGTGGGAGGGGTTGTAGAGCAAGAGCAATGTTGCCTTGAATGCCGGCAGTGATAAAGGTATTCCAGACAGTATCTATAAAGCCAGTCTAGTCAGGCATTCTAAAAATGAATGGCACTTGTGCTTCTAACAGGAGACCAGGCCATGCTCTCTCAGTGGAGTAGTCATCATGATGTTTGCTTACAGCTTGCTGACAATTTGCTGCTTAACTAGAGAACCAACAAAAAACCCAGTTTGATTGTCAGTCGCCAGGGGACAGTGCCAAAAACAACAAATCTTTGGAATAAAAAGTAACCCCCCCTCCTCTTTCACACACACTCTCATTTCTCTGTCAAGTTGTTTCTAAACCATTAGATTTTTTTTTAACTTCCTTTGTCTCTTCCTTTCCCCTCTCCTCTTTCCTTAACCCCCCCTCCTTGTAAGCTACTGATCTCATAGCATGAGAGTACTACCGCATCAAGGGCTCTAAGGTAGGCTAATCATGTGGCAAACTAGTGAGAGAGACTGCTACCTGTGAGCCAGTGAAGCTGAGCATGTAAAAAGTTAGGAAAAATAATTTAGAAAAAACAAGTGAGCTGCAAGAATGGAAATGCAAAAGCATGACTGTGTGCATCAGCACTGTGTGACATTACTCCAGTTGCATAAGAAGCACTGTCACCTAACCAATAGTAATGTTTGTTTCATGGTTTTTTTTTATACTTTGTGATGCATATGATGCCAACAAATTGACACCAAAGTCATCTCTTTGTGGTTGAAAATGTAGTTGGTGCAGATGCCGCATAAGAGGCATACTATCAGATTGAGACGGTGGAAAAGTGCAAAAATGAAACTCCCATCAGTAAATGTCAATGAATGACAACAATATAACACCCGCGTTAGAAAATGTCACCCACAAGGTTTGCAGAATACCTGTTAACTATTCCGCTTGTTCCCTGCTGACCAGACGTGTATAAAGTACTAGAGACCCATAGTTGAGTAAAAGTACAAGTGCTCTATCAAAAAAGTGACTTGAGTAGAAGTAGAAGTGCTCTTTAAGCACAACACTTAAGTAGAAGTACTAAAGTGTTCAACATTTTTTGTACTTATGTATTGCAAGTAGTTTAGTTTAAAATGTACTACTCAAGTACTGAAAGTAAAAGTATAATTGGGTTATTTAGTTATTAAAGAAAGCATTCAAAAGTTTGAATATCATATTGTTTATATTATGTCAAATGTTTAGCCAAGGCTGTAGCCAAAGGAATTGACAAATATAAAATATATTATACTAAAAATAAAAAATATTACAGTTTTTTTCGATTGCTAAACGACAGTGGGCACAACTGTAGTCACATGTGCAAAACTCTAACTACAGTCTGCACAGCAGCAGTTCATGTGGACCAAACTCTAGTTTGTTTTTCA